>NW_027271326.1:570000-630000 GCF_040938485.1 Diadema antillarum | reverse complement strand
AGAAAAAACAGTCAAATAAGTAGAGGAATAAAACGAACAGTGCAATAACATATCATAATAACAACAATTTGATATCATAGTTTTGGGTGTTTTTTTTATTTTTTTTTTGCAAAGTAAAGCCAAATAATCTTGATAATCCTATAATAACCATACTTGCAGTAAAGATTAGTTTCAAGATAGTAAATGCGTGTGTGTGTGTGGGTGTGTTTATAATAATATGTGAAGTTGTACCCTCAGCAGTGCTGGAATAATCTCCACTGTATTATACTCAGTGACTTTGCTAGAGTTCAGCCATCACTAAAAGGAAATCTACGTCAAAAACATACGTTTGACCCTTTGTCTTCGTTGTACGTTTTATCATGAGCAGAATTTTACTCGTGCATGCTACGTATATACGGACACACTCCAACATACACATTATACATGAACAGTCAGTCAAATACGACACGAAAACAAGTCTTGACATTGAGCCCCACTAACTACTTGATATCATTAACAAGGCCCTGACAAGATTTTTTTTTTCCCGTGGCAACGGGGCACGATCTCTGGTTACCCAGCGCTCCGGTGGGGATAGCTGGGGTCTGCCCGGCCATTATTTCGGGTCACATCGCTGCAGCGTGGAGTTCAAACAGAAAATGCAAACCAAATATTGGGACTGCCGAAAATTGGGGTTATCATGATTTAAGTACAGGAGAGCCGGGGGTAACTCGATACGCCATGTCAAAAACGGGAGCTCGTTAGGTCGAAACATATTCGATTCACATTCTCTATCTGCACTTTGGGGTTTGGGGTTTCGTTTTGTTTTCTTCTTTTTTTATTTTTGTGTGTTTTTTAATGTGTGTCTCTGTGAGTTCTGCTCACAAATCACTTAGGGAGCATATACGGGCGTGGCTTCGCGAGTCTTTTCGTCCAAGAACGTAAGGATTGGATCAACAAGAAGGAAAGAAGCAAAATATAATGAGAAGAATATAAGTAGAAGAGGGAAGGAGGGAGAGAAGATCGACGAGGAGATGGAGATCAATGAACAACGAGACGATGATGATGACGACGATGATGACGTAAAATTTGACCAGTCTCTTCCACTCCTTTAGCGGCGAGGTGCTCCAGAATGAAACAAGCAAGCAGGTGATCAACATTTTTTTTTAGATGATATTTTCAGGACTATTATCAGGAGAAACAAAAAGGACGATTAGTTTTGTTGATGTTGTTGTTGTTGTTGTTGTCGTCGTTGTTGTTGGTTGTCCTATCTGGGGACATTTCATGAAGCGTTATGTCGGCAAATTTGCTCTCAGCCAATCAGATGCAAGGATTTCAATCTGTAGCTTATAACAATTTGCAAAAAAAAAATAATGAAATCTAAGAATACATGAAATTCCTCGCTGGTCTTATTAATCCATTTCATACTGGACCTGGTGGCTTGTGCATTGAGTCAATGGAAATGTGAGAATTCAATATGGAAAGGGTTGAATTACATATCTTTCTCAATATATTATCAATTTCATGAATCACAGATAACTTGATGTGCCAGGGTAAACAGATGGCAAAGGAGACGCAAAACCCTAACTGTGAAGAGGATGAATTCTGAGTACCACTCACATTGGTTCTTCCTGGATATTTTGGTCTAAATCAATGTCGGTTTTTCCGTTAAGCGATGTATGCCTCAACCGCAGACATCGCTTAATTTTCCTGTCTTCCGATTGCTATCTGTTGACCGATAAAAAACTCTACAAGACAACAAACTGACATTGGGTTTAAAAAAGAATAAAGAGAAAAAGCAAAACGAAAGAAAACGGCAGGGTCATGTAAAGAATTTTGTGGATGACAGTCTTCATTTCTTCTTCATTTTGGGGGCGTCTCTTCTCTCAATAACTAGCTCATTTTCTGCCTTCTGCCCCCCCCCCCCCCCTCTCGACCTGAATAGCCGGAGGAGAAAATACCTGCTGATAATGCCGACGACAGATTTAGTTTTGTTTAAACTCCACAAGTAAATATTTGCTGTTATCGTTGACAAACAGGGGCACAAAATCTATGAGAGAGTCGATCGAGTTCAAGTTGGTGTGCTTAAGCTAGGGGGATGGATATGATTGTATGGACATGGACGCAGGGGTCGCTGAGGGTCAGCGACTTCCCCGGCCCTCCGAGTCCCGCCAACTCCCCCGACGGAACGTTGGTGGATGACCGCAAGATCTGGTGTACACAATACTGGTCCGCTAAGAGGACAGAACATCGTTAGAGTATGATCAGTACAGAGCTTTTTATGAGTTGATGTGTTTGTGTGTTCTTGCTTCATTTAGTTCGCATAAGGCAGCATCAAGGTGCTTGCTTTTATTTCCTGGCCACCTTCACTTAACAAAAAAAAAAAACTAAACAAAACAAAAGAAGCTAATACTAATGTTAACTAAGTGCTTTTCACGAAAACAAGGTCTTTTTATGTTAAAGACACAAAAAGTGCAATATGATTAAAAGCTCAATGTTACGTTTTTTATCATCCCTTAAATCACATTATTAAGATATTCAGAAGCCACACGTATATTTCAATTTATTTTTAATATTGATTATGATTCTATATTTAGACTGCGTTTGACATCTGCATCATATTCACAATGAAACGAATATCAAAAGTAGGCAGCTGTATTTTCTCACTTGCGCTGCTAAATCACATATTTCTTTTTAAAAAAATGATACATTAACACAATAACACACACAAGCACGCATATACAATGTGTGTGTCTGTGTGTGTGTGTGTCTGTGTGCATGTGTGCGTTGTGGGCAATGGGTGAGTGTGCCGGTGCGAATGCTTCGCACACAATGTTACTTACAATCTTTGTTTGGTTTCTAAACCGTCACCAAGACAAGTAATTCTCCTTAATGAAAGCAGAATCGTGACCCATTCATAGAAAGTCATTCCTTTTTCATCCGTTCAAAAATCTTATCTTAACTCGCCGGCAATGTATTCATGAGAATGTCAAGGTATATCAAAATCTGACTGAATGTTCTTAACGTTCTCCCGGGAAAAAAATAATGGTCCCATATCAGACCACGGAGAACATTGAGTCATGGGGTCGAGTTATTTTTGTGGGCGGGGCCCATTTTACCCAGCGATCGGCCGACACAATTCGTGTTTGATTTTCGGAACAATAGGTTGTGTTACCTGCTATTTCTTTCACTCTTTCTCTATTTTTTCCCCTCAATTTTCTGTGGTTGTAAGCGCTGTTGATTTTTATGAGAAACGGATTTTTTTTTTTTTGTCCGCCAGAGAAATCACGTCGAAACTCGGCTCTGACACGAATGAGAGAGATGAAAGAGAAGAAAAGAAAGAGGGAGGGAGGGAGAGAGAGAAGGAAAGAAAGGGAGAGAGGGGGGTGGCTAGGGCGAGAGGAGAAGAGAGGAAAAGTGTATTGGTCAGGCATGTTTTCCTTGTCTATACGATAGGACTGTTGAATCTAAACAGACCGTAGTTCGGCCCATTCACTTCGAGGTTTGGCTCGCGTGTGGCGAATCGGCTGCTGCCATTCAGGACCGCCCATCTGTGCGAACGAAGCCACTGTCGCTGCTCACTTGAGCATGAGTGCGAGTCAAGCAGACACAAAGGGGGAGAGAAGGGAAGAGAAGAAGAAGAGAATAGGACCGAAGCGACTGTCGTTATCTGTTAAAAGGTATCATCATTTTATTCGTTGAGACCGGCCGGGGAAGGACGGATCCCATTTGCGCTACCACATTCCACGGGAAACAGAACAACCATACCAAACCCAAAGCGAGGTATCATTATTCTCCATCATCTTTTTCCCGTGTTGTATACGAGAAAAAGTTTGGGAAACATGGAAAGGGATATCTTTGGACCTGTCTTCAATTTTGCAAATGATACACGCACTTGAAGTGAAAATCTATCGCGATTAATTGAGTAGAGCCTAACTGCGGTGCAGCGAGCCGAATTTTAGCACGGTAACCTAACATCACCCCGGGGTTCCTCAGCGGTGAACGTCAGCGAGAAGGAAGAGAGGAGGTGGAAGGGAGAACGAATAACCTAAATATCTACATCATCCAATATCGTGTCGTTGCGGCTTCTCGTTTTCTTCTGTTGACGCACTTTGTGCGCGAAGGGAGAAATGCATGCGTGACGGTCGTCGAGAGAATGTAGTGCGCATGCTCGGGAGAGGAAAAGTTGGTACCTCGGCACCCGGAGTGCGAAAACCTTGAGCCGAAAAGCCACCACGGCGACTAGAGTGCGATCGAAGTAAGGAGGTTCGTCTAGAGTTTGCGGATAAAGCGGAAGCACGTCGGAGAGATGCGGATAGCTTAATGCACGTAGATCACCTTGCAAGGCAGGCTGCCGTGGATCGTGCATAAGTCTCTACCCCCTCCCCTCCCGGAGAGGTTTAGACGAAGGGATCAGAAGAAACATAGCGCAGATTTCATCAGGGAACAACAGTCTGAACGCGCGCTCAAAGATGATACAGCAATAGTGCACCACATTTCTTTATGAAGATGGTTACGCACAGCTATAACTGATGCACAATTGTTTTTTGCATTTTCTCATCATTTCTACACCAACAAAACTGTGAGCTCGGTTCGACCATATCTTTTTTTTTTCAATTTCAGTGCTCATGGAAAACTTGAATCTTCAAGGATCATGCGTTTTCACGAACCCTTATAAGAACCATCTCGTCTAAGACCCTCTACTGCAGTTGGCCCGCACGCCGCTAACGTCGCAGCTGCATTCTCGGCCGATGTTCGGAATTCCCCTTCTCCACGCAACTTTACGCTCCTGCGTCGTCTCTCCTAACACGCAGACTGAATTCTAGTCTTCACCTTTTCTTCAGCTTTCCGAGTCTTTGCACTGAATGATTCAAGAAGGACACTGTCGTCTTGACGCCGCGTCTGCATTCGCACAAGTGTTGTCTGTCCACTTTCAAGACTTTTTCTTTCAATTTTCAGCTTTACTTCTTGCTGTAAGAGACCTTTTCTGAAGTTAAAAAGTTGCTTCACGAGACGTGTTATCTGCAGTGTAAGGACAAAAACACCGACGCGGCGTTAAGTTTCATCGGAGACGGCGTCCGCCGCTCGATGCGTCATTCCGCTATTTTCTAGCATTCGATGACAGCAGGCCACGTTTTTGCTCCTTCTTGCTGCCTCGCTCTCTTCCCTTCTTTCTCTCTCTTTCTCTCTCCCTCTCTCCTTCTTTGCCTCCGACTCTCCCCGACTCTCTCTACCTCCCTCTCTACACTCCCTGCTTTGCGAAAGGATCAGCGTTTTGCTCGGTTGCTGAAGGAGACCTTACACGTG
The DNA here is from genome assembly GCF_040938485.1 of Diadema antillarum. Lineage (NCBI taxonomy): Eukaryota > Metazoa > Echinodermata > Echinoidea > Diadematoida > Diadematidae > Diadema > Diadema antillarum. The sequence goes on along the minus strand of NW_027271326.1, from coordinate 624,717 downwards.
TGGGATGTACAATCCGGCTATCAGGGACGACGAGTATTTTCATCGCTGCGTTTACTTTCTCCTGAACGGAAATGACATTGTCGTGAGCCCCGACTTATTTGCAGCAATTTGCCAGCAAGTGTGATTGGGGAAATGATTCTCCGTACAAGCAGATGACAACAACTGGATGAGGGAGAGTAAAAAAGAGGGAGATAGGGAGAATGAGAAGCATCTCTAGCCATCTCTCTCGTATTGCCTCTCTCCATATCTCTTAATCTCGAAACGGTATAAACACTGCGTCAAGGACACACTGATGATCGCTGTGTGACAGCAACACCTTAAAAAATGGCAATCCATATACTCTTCGAGACTTTGATTGACTTGTTATACATCGCGCATAAAGCACGGGACGCTAACTTCAGGTACCGCCGAAGAAGGAAGGCGACACCGATGTGGATTCCCCATTTTGTACAGTGCATATTTATCACCTTTCTACTTCAAATCATCCACATACAAATCACAGCCACACAACTAGTCGGTAAGTCACACCTCTTCTTTTCATAACCTCCTTATCGCGATTTGCTGTGCGAAATTATCTATGTGATTATGGCATGTCAATAGTAGTTCAAACAATTACAGCCTGTGCTAATGGGATGGGAGACCGAGGGCAATGGCATAATTGCGCATAATCATCATAAACTCCATGCCCGTGTGAGTCAGCTGAGATATATAATGCGCCAGCTAGCGAAGCGCTAAAGGGGTGAATTAATATGTACGCATTGTCGTGGTCAGCATGATGTGTCCGATGTGATGTGCATGAAACGCGTGGCGCTTTTTAACATGTGCCGCCGTGGAAAAAAGGGGAAAAACTTAGGCTTACAGATAAGCAAGGCGAGTAAATGGTTCAAGCAGCGAACGAGGAGAGAGGGCGAGAGACACAGCGAAGGGACGACCGTCCTATCGACGTAGATCCACCGAGGCGTGGCGTGAACGCCGCACGGGTCATGGGAGTACACGGCGAGAATAGCGATACTCGCGGGCGACGAGAATTAAATTATTTCTCCCATATAAATTCCCCCCTCGTCGTAGGCCCGAGAGATTACTGTCATATTAGGGCAAATTCATATCATTAATAGATGCGATTTGACACACAGCCGCGACCTGTTGCGCTGCATGGCAAATCATACCCCCCCCCTCCCTCCAAGCGTGTCATAAGCTTGAATTCTGTGTTCATTTATTAGAGAGAGAAAAACACTCGGGAAAGCAACGAAGTTACCATACTTGCATGAAGACCAGTATAAAGTGCTGTACCTAGCGTGATTACGCGTAATAGTAATTGTGTGTGTGTGTGTGTGTGTATATGTGTGTGTGTGTGTGCGTGTGTGTGTTAGCCATTCCTGTGGCCATTAAAACTCAAGTCCTGCGTCGAGTGGGACAGCTCACAAAGTTTGAAAGAACCGGAAATACACAAGTCTTAATGTACTTCTCACTGTGTTAGATCAAATCCATCATGTATACAACGTCTCGTCATGTCTAGCTGTAGATTTGCCCTGAGTCATTAACCCTTGCACTCTACGCTGCTTCTCTGCATGCTTTTTTCTTAATGCGACATCAGTTTCCCTTTTCAAATCAAACACTCATGCTGGGAGTACAAATTTGCAGAGATAAATAGCGGAGACGTACGCCTAGAACCACGACCAATACTACAACCCTCTATCCGGCTTTGAGTAACTTTTTTTTTCTCTTCTTTTTCTTCTCCATTGAACCTTTATCTGGCGCTGTGTGTAGACATACAAAATGAATAAACAGGGATAATTGCCCCCATTACAATAGCCCTGTGGCTTCGTTGTAGACACAACTGTTATCGTGGCTGTGTATAATTAGGGCCGTTGGCTCGCATAAAGTTTGTGTAGAGGGTTGATTTGTGTTTCACCACCAAAGCGATTTGCGAATTGTTTTACTAGTTAGTTAAAGGAGACTGGGGAAGGAAAGAAAGAGGGGGATTTTAAGCACTACATGTGTTTCAAGTAGCTGACGAGGCGGGTGCAAAGTTCCGAACACACGCCAAACTGATTTCCGGACGACCTGTGTTTACTTAATGTGGGATCCTTTTGTTGCCTGCTTCATGCTACTAAAATCTGCGGTATGCTAAGCATGGCGTCCACGCTCTACAACCATCGTATCAGGTGGCTACGAACTGTTGTCTCTTCTCGTTGTTTTTTCTCTTTCTGAGGGGGTAAGGGAGGGAGAGAACGGAACAGGCATTTAGAAACATACGACGTGTGATTAAAAACACCTGAATGTCAATGTGATAGATAATTCATTTCCCCCTTATGCGGAAACGCATGACGATTGCAGATTTTGGGCTTCATATCGCATAGCTCGTGTGTCACAGACGTACAAAACCTAAGGTTAGCCAATCCGCCATATATCTTACCTCAAAGTGACAGGCAACGAAATAGAGTATAATACAATCACGCACCGCTGAACGTGTTAGCAGCGAAGTTAGCAGTGTCACAAAGTCAATCAATTATTGTGCTTGTCAGGGGCGTATATACACTGATATGATTCGTATCTCTGTGGTTAAGATAATGCAGTAGATGATATCTTCACTCAATTGCTGACGATGTACCGACTCAGTTCAAACGAAATGAAAACGACTGTCTGGAGTGCATATCTTTACAGTTGTCAAATGTTTCCAGAAATGCTTCACGGGTACTGTGTACAAAAAAAAAAAAAAAATGATTTTAAAAATGTCCGGGTTATCACATTTGATGCATTATAGTGAGAGTGTGTAAGTCAGTTATATCACAAAATAATATCCTACCATAAATTTCCCAACAAAGCTTAAAATATAATGAGATATCACTATTTTTTTCAATAAACCATAGCTGTAGACGGTTTATTCTAGAAGGAATTTTATTATAACTATTGTTCATATTTTGTATGTTTTAACAATCTTGACATTGATTATAATGAGTAACATATTTTCATTGGCTGTTTCTATCCCTAACTCACATTTTAGAACTATTTTGAAGCACTAAAGCCGGGTTTTTGTTTCACCTGCAAATGGTAAATAATGCCCTTCAGAGTCTGATCTTCTTAGTTACTTTCCACTTTAGTCGTGCTATGAACAGTGATAATAAGTTCAAAAATAGTTCCATGGTGTGTCGAGATGCAGTGTTTTCAAACATTTTATATGAACCATCGCTTCCCAGCGTTTGTAAATCAGTTCAAATCACTGGAATTCATACAACGTATTCATGACGGGGTGCGGCACATGATGTACCAAGTATGAGGAAAAACCTATCAGAAAGGTCTCGAGGCGCAGATGAGGGATAATGGCTGTAATGGGGATTTACATAATATCTGAATAAATTTGCCGGGTAGCAGCTTCTCCGACAAGATATGAATCTGTTGAACATAAACCTGAAAATCTAGAGCTGACACCCCCTCTTATTCATTTCTGTGCAGAATAGCACAGGATATGTAATGCATACGTGACAGCTATAGATCAAATTGCCTACAGATTCGTTTCAAACACGCTCTTCCAGTCCCTACACTGTGTGTGTAAGATACTTTCGATTAATAGCTATCTGTTGTCTGTAGACGAAGGCATTTGATTTCTTAAGTGTTGAAGTACATCCATGACGTTACCAGCATGAATATTGTTTGTACACTTCTTGAGCGATCATTTTACTACGCATACATCCGTTTCACTTTTCGTGATTAGATATCAAGCTTCATCGTCTTTAAAGGCATTAATTTACAATTTTGCAGATGAAACAAAAACCCAGCGTATAGTGCTTCAAAATGGTTCTAAAATGTGAGTCAGGGATAGAAACAACCTATGTCAAAATTTGGAGCAGTATAATTAATGTTAAGTATAGGCCTATTTAAATATACAAGAGGTGAACGATGGTTATAATAAAAAAGAGATTTTTAGACAAAACCGTCTACATTTATAGTTTATTGAGAGAAATGGTGATATCTCCTTGTATTTTAGGCTCTATTGCGAAATTTTTCTATTGTAGGATGTTTTGTGATACACCTGACTGACCTACACATATCATGCATCAAAAATGTGGTATCTCGAAAAAGAAAGATATTTGAATCACTGCTCCCAATGGTAAGCAGAGCCTTCAACTCAGTACTCGCGAGATCTTCGATATGCCGTGCGTAAACTGTATGAACATTTACCATGCCTTGGAGTCAAGTGCTTAAAGGAGACCCCCGGATGATTTTCAGATTTTCACATTTGAACAACTATAAATCAGTTCTACCGAGGACAAAGTTTCAGAATTTGTGATAATTGGGATGAAGAATAAGAATATTTTTAAAATTTAGAACAAATTGCAATGAACAAGGATGATGACATTGCAGAGTCACCATACGAATGCAAGAGTTGGGGCTCAAAGAAGCAGAGCAAAAGAAGAAGGCATGCATAGATTATACACGGGTGAACTCGCAAGCAAACCGTATTGTAATGGAATTACACTGCTACATTTCTGAAATATGTGAACCTCCTATGTCATCATCCTTGTTCAGTGTAATTTGTTTAAAGGTTTTTCAAAGTATTGTTTCTCTGCTCAAGAACCACAATAAATTCCACAAATCTATACATGGAGTTTTCGATTCATGTACTGTGTGATGTGAAATTATGAAAATCGTCTGGAATGTCCCTTTACGCCGCGTCGGACGGGATAAGGTAATAAATGTTCAGACTATCATTGTCATGATTGTCATTGAGTGTCAGAGAACGAGCTCCACGCTAAATCTCAGAGCTTTAGTTTCACGTGATCACTATCCACGATTAAGTCATATGTACGTCTCAAATTGGCAACACTCTGTGTTAAACAAATCACTCAAAAAATACAACAAACAAACCAACAAACAAACAAATAAACATACAGACAAACAAGAGAGAAACGAACGCCTGAACTGCATCAGACAAACAAACATATCACTTTTTTTTCTCTCTCTCAGCAAAGCCAGAAGTCTCGAAAGAAAAGCAATTCGGGATATTTTGAGATCGTTATTATCAAGCACCACAACAGTTTTACTTATAAAACACATAAGGAAAGACTATTTCTAAAGCACATAATGAAAGACGAAGTAATCCTCGTTCAACGCATCTACGTAATACTATGTTATGTGCAATAATCTGCGATATTGTTGGATGGCTTACCACGTGCTGTATACATAAGGGTCATTGTATTGGAGTAGGTAGTCGTTATTTGCAAACCTTCATGCGAGGTTCTGAAAAGAAAAAAAAAGAAAATCTTACCATCTCTCTATCTATAGCTCAGAAAGAATGCCAGAACCTAGTGAAGAGTGGAAGAAAATGAACAAAAAGGTTTTTTTTTTTCTTCGTAATACCAATGTCGATAATCCAACTAGGAAATTACCTTAAGGACAGCCTAAAATAGCTGTTGCTACTGTGGCGTCATTTGCAATATAAAGCGTATAATGCTAATAGACCTTTTCTTTTTTCTTACCCATTGAATATGGAGATATGGTATAGCGTAAAGTGATTACGGAGCACGCTAAAATATCTTCAATGACAAGAAAAATCAGTGGGACATTTACGTAAAACGCAATTTATAATGATAATGATCAGAGGAACAGTAATAATGATCATTTTGATAATGATAATGATATATTAAACATATTCATTAACTTGCCTGAGGCGGTACACAATACTGTTTGATATGTCGCCTTCATTGGATAACTTCCTTCTTCTTCATCATCTTCTTCTTCTTCTTCTTGTTATCATTATTAATATTAATATTACTATTGTTATTATTATTATTATTATTATTATTATTATTATTATTATTATTATTATTATTATTATCATTATTATCATGATCATTTTTAGTTTCAGTTTCACTTCAGTTCAATTACAATTGTATCATTATAAGCCGCATGCGTACAGATGGGTATTTAAATGCGAGTCATGATCATTTTCGATTCGATATTCAATCAATGCTGGGATAAAGAAATGAAAGTATGCATAGTGTTTATTATAAATGTGAAAACTTACAAATGTGACTTACTCAATTTAGATGTGAACCCTTCATCAGTTATACTTTAAAGTCGTCTGGTAATGATTTATTCAATCATTATTTTACTTAGTATACATCTACATCCAATCGTTTAAGGAAAATAATCTAAAGGAAAGTTGCAAATTACACGTACTGAATAAGTTTCTATCAAGGAGAAAGTACACTTTAAAGTAGACCTATTTAATATATAATTTACTCACACGCATTGACATACATGTACTCGTAGATATCTGAAATTCGATTGAATACGTGAAACATTACCACAATTTCAAATTAAAATAATGTTACTATCATGATTTTAATGTCTTCGCGCTGTTATAGGACGAACATGGCAAACATATGACCAACTACATTTTAATATTTTTCTCTGTTACTTTTTCGAGTTCCTTTTTTTTTCCCGCATTTATTTTTATATAGCAGTGGCTACAAATTATACGATTCATTTCGATATATTTGTACACATTATAACGTGAGACGGTTTCCTTTAAAATCTGACACTTACCAGCACTGTGATAATTTTTCATACGATGTGCATGACTAGCTCAAAAAAATGGGGACTGTTCATGGTCCGGGAGCAGTCAGACAACACTTTCCTCCCTCCTACGTCAAGACCGCTCAGGATTTCTCGTCTTGAATCGCGGCTAACGAAGACCAGATGTACGAGCGCCCGAACTACGCGACGCTTTCCGCTAGTCTGGCCTTAAAGGAACACTACCACTCTTTTCATCTTTCATTTCTACACTTCATATCTTTACTGTTGAAAGCACTGCTTTGACCTAGAAATAGTTGCTTCTCCTGCGGCTCTCGATCTGCACATTTTATTTTTAACAATGTCTCATCAATAATGATATTGACACTTCACATCTAAGTATCATGGTGTCCCTTTTGAAATTATATATTTTTTTGTCCTGTTTCGTGATAAAAACATTGAAAATATCTGTTGACTCTGTACTTTATAATAAGTGTTCAATTGCTTTGCGATTTCGTTCAGTCGCCCTGAAATTGAAATTATGTTGTAAGACGAAAACCCTTAACTCTATGACATGAAATATTATTTTATGATTTGAGGGTCATCACTTCATACCCCTAAAATGTTTCTCTCTCACCTTTTCTCTCTCTCTCTCTCTCTCTCTCTCTCTGCTATTATACATCTGAAATATCAGCATAATAACTGTAACGTTCAATTTTTACTGTATATTTCGTGAGATGCCCTTTGTGCATGATATCAACATTGTACTGTTTATTTCTGAAAAATGAAGCTAAACTGAAAACTAGCTGGAGCCGAACCATGTTTTATCCAAATACAATAATCACACTTAAGAATGCTATACTGTCTTTTGCAGTTTCTCTACGGTCCAAATTCAGATTTATATAAAAGTTTTATTCTGAGCAAATGCGATCTAAGGATTAATCTTTCGATTTGTGTCAGTCTTTTTCTGGTAATTTTCTCTTTTAATGACTTCTTTACGCAGATTATACCTTAAAATATACGAATAAGTTACGTTTAAAGTAATACTATAGGCCCTACTGTCTGTTTTGAGTTTTTGCCATTGCGTCAATGATTGTTCTCTGGGCATTGAATACCAGAGGGCACCCCCCCCCCCCTTCACAAACCAACCAACCAACCAACATGCAAACACACACACACACACACACACACACACACACACACAATCTCAATCAAAACATTGAAACGAAAAAAAAAAACCCGAAGCAAAACTTAAACATGATGGACTGAGTTTGTTTGATTTCAATTAACTTTGATTACGACCTTAAGTCCGCATGTGTGTTTGCCCATAACAATATTCAAGGGAAAATCCGACTGACTGTTGTAAGTTTCCACAGCACCATCTTGAAATCTCTGACTCAGATAGGAAAGTTCCAAAGTTATGCATCCCTGTAAGTTGCCAATACACAAAAAGTAGGGGATGTTTTTCTTCCTGATAAACAGTGATAATAGCTATTCATTATCAAAGTGATTATGGCACGCTAATCATGGCAGGCAGTCATAAACCAAATTTTAATTGTTAACTATTCCTGAGAGAAAATGAAGTCATGGAATCGGAATGTTTGCGAAGATGTAGTCTCGAATGACAATGACTGAGTTGACATTTAGATGATTTCAGGGAGCATGGAACGTTCTCCGATGGGTTTCTGTACCCTTGTTTATTAACTCCCGCGTCGTACGACATAAGAGACAGCCAGCTTAAAACTCCTCGATTTGGATCTAACGGCGGTCAGATCTACATGGAGAGAGTTCTTAATTCACTAAAAATGATAAGAAAAATGAAAAGTCTGGAATTAGTGCAACATCTAACAACGTTTCTTCTTCTTCTTCTTCTTCTTCTTCTTCTTCTTCTTCTTCTTCTTCATACTCATCAACGTTCCGTCTGGAACAAAACGAAGAGGAAGGGGAGTGTGCAATATTGCTCTGTTAGTTCTTGTAGCTTGAGTCTTGATTATGGATAAAGTCAATTGCTTGTACATAGTTTGAAAGTGTCGTTGTCGACTATGCTCTGAATGTCCTTGATGGTACGTAGAATATAGGAATATTTGAAACAGTTGGGACGGGTTGACTATTAGATATAGTACTTCAATGTCTAGTGGCTCGCTCGACTGTTACCTTTCTTCCACGTTGAGAAAATAAGACCTCATAATCAATTCAGTTAATCAGTGATACTGAATTTTCCTTTTTTAGGAGGGGGGTCCCACTTTGGGAAGTTGGTTCATTTAACTATGAAGTTTTAATGTTATGAATGCCATCTAACTTTCACTTCCAAAAGACCCACGATCCATATGGAATTGACTTTAGCAGTTCAATTTGGCCTTTAACATGACGTCCCGCCTTCGCTAGTAGTCCTGCGAACTGTCCCCAGCAGGAAGGCGTAAAGGTAGGGCGCCAGGAGTGTGGGGCTCAAGGTCGGAACCGGAGCGAAGGGAAGACGGGGGGATGAAGTTTGACAGGAGAAGGGTGAACAAGGGGAGCATTGATGTTGAGGACGACAAGAGGGTATACCATGCTCATGAGTTAGGCTACAAAACTTGCCCTGGCACCGTGAAGGGATTGAGCGACAATTCGACAACCCCATTTCTTCCATAAGATGCTGTCGGTGAATATCGTTCCAGATCTGACCTGATCCCTACCTCCGATCTCGCTAACCACAGCCGCAAAAACCGCAGACCTAACTCCTCTGCGACCTGGTCTCCAAAAACGCGTCGACTGAGAACTGTGTTCACGATATCATCGTTGCATCTTGCGCGTATGAAATAAATCGACCGCAAGACCATCCAAGCTCCATTAAAATGCAACATTATGAAATGTATGCGCTACATACTAAGTACCTAAATGGTGACCGTAAATGGTGCTGACTCATGCACGTATTTTGCTTGTATTTCTCTACTTCTAGGGCATCGGACACCTGCTATTACATATGGGCGCATGATGTTTTTCGCTTTTGACAGCTTCCGTAGTGGAAAAAAAAAATCTGAATGACCTTTTAGATGGATGATTCCTTACTGTACAAAGTACTCAGTAAGCATCTTCTCAATGAACAGGAACAATCATGTCATGGTCGAGGCAGATGTGATTTCATATTTTGTTAGTAGAATTTCTTCCTCGTCAGTCTGTCTGTCTGTCTGTCTCATTTTTTTTTTTTTATTTCTTCATCATTATCTACTTATCTCCTTTTCCATCTATATTCATCTCCCTCGCTGTCTGTTTGTTTCCTGTCTCTGTCTACGCAACATTATGTGGTCACGTGTCTTCAGTTTTTGGCAGAACTATCTGTGAAGTTAAAATTTTGCTAACTCATCGATCGTACAGTAGTTAAAACAATAGGCCCACACACAGCTGGCGTAAGTGTGCATTTCATCTAAAAGGGTTTGAAGAAAAACCAGTGTCATTACGATGGCAAGTGAACGATGTCTTGGAGTTGAAATAAACGCTAAATTGTAACAGTTGCCATCGATCGATTCTGGTGCACACACTGGAAAGAGAGGGGGTGAGAGGAATGGCAGAGCAGGTTTAGAAAGGTTTTATCAACCTCTGAACAACAAAAGACCTGCAGGTAAACCACAACACTCTCATTGTACGGAACTAATCCGCGGTTCCAAACACACAAGAGGCTAGATTTTGGTTGCGACACTTGTAATCACGCGTTTTCTCATGTGCTGGCTTATGGGCAAGTACTATCGATCACATCTTCTGACCTTTTTTTCCCCCTCTACATAAGACGTATAACTAGTAGAACGATTAGATCGAAGTCATGGTAGATGCCTTTTTCGTCATAATATTACAGCCTAACAGGGTCGGCCAGCGTTCGCGTAGATAGTGACGGTGCGATTTGCGGGACGCAAATGTTTCATTCATGAACTTGTCGAGAATGCTCATACGTCAGAGCTGGCCTATTTGTACGACACGGAACGTATGAAAACAGATGTTTCGAAACGCCCAAGTTGACATCGTGCATAATTTTAATTCGTTTTTGTTACAGGAGAGAGAGAGAGAGAGAGAGAGAGAGAGAGAGAGAGAGAAAGATATTAAGGGCAAAAGAGAAAGATAAAGAGATGAAGAGACAGGCAGAAAGAAAGAGAGAGGGAGGGAGAGAGGGTGAGACGACACAAAAATAACGGAACTGTATTTTACAAGATACGTCATTCTTTGGCGCGTTCCAAGGCCAGGGCCGTTTGCCCGTCTTTGTTAGCGCGTAAGACGAGAAATTGACTCTGAGTTCGAGGCTCACGTTAAAGGCATAATTTACCACAATGCAGATGAAACAAAAACCCAGCATTAGTGCTTCAAAATAGTTTTAAAATATGAGTTAGGGATAGAAACAACCACTGTAAAAAAAAAAAAATGAATCCGTATAATCAATGTCAAGTATTGTTAAATACACTAAATGTGAACAACGGTTATAATGGAAATGTTTCCAGACTAAACCATCTACAGTTATGGCCTATGAGAAAAATACTGATATCTCCTTATATTTTAGGCTTTATTGCAACAACAACAAAAAATGTTATATGGTAGGATGTTTTGTGATACAACTGGCCTACACACATACATGAAAGGCGATATCTTGAACATTTTTACATCACTGCTCCCAAAGGCAAACAGCGCCTTTAATAATGGATGCCTCACGTGACTCTCTCTTCATGTGCCTGGTACTGCAGCCTCGCTGAGGAGGGAGGGGCCACGCCGATAGTTCGCCTTTCATGTCGGGATCACACGTGTCAGCACACCAAACATTGCATCACAGGGGAATAATATTCCATTTTCATTTTTTTTTTAGATTCAGTTTTCTTTGTCTCTCGTTGACCCGGGCCCGATGGGAGGGAAAGGGGTGGGGTGTGGGGGGGGGGGGGGGGGAGGGGGGGGGGGAGGGGGGGGGCTGGTGCAGGGGGAGTGGCAGATTCATATCTTGTTGGTATTCAAACAGGATAAGTCTACATGTCTTTGTTTGGACACATTTTTTTGACGTATATCGCACTAATTAACGCAAAGTGATCTCACATGCTTTTCACATAATATTACTGGTTACAGCTCGTTATTCCGAAGGTTCGTTATTCCGAAGGCTCTTCAGTCCGAAGATTCGTTATTCCGAAGGCTCGCTATTCCGAATTTCATTTTCGGATTAACAAATCTTCGGAATAACGAACCTTCGGAATAACGCAACAAATGTTCGGATTAACGAACCCTTTTTTTTTCATTTTCGGATTAACAAACCTCTGGGTATAGGGAATTTGTGTGTTTCGGATTAACGAACCTTCGGAATAACGAACCTTCGGAATAGCGAACCTTCGGAATAACGAACATCACCCATATTATTGTCCAACTTAATTCACCGTGCACAACTGTTACGTCTATCATCAGTTGAATATTTATATGTTTCTATTGGAAATGGAAAAAGAATGAGTGAATAAATGAATGAATGATCACTTTTTAATAACTGCTGCTTGACATTTTTTTTTTACAAAATGATAAATGCATGCCCTTCATTTTGACGTGATAACGCAACCCACAAAAAAAAAAAAAAAATGATTTGTTACAAACCTGTCATAAAAATATTCCCTGAGCGTTTGAGGTCACTGTGAATGAACTCTACTTCCGTTTGTCGAAATTGTCTTTTATTTCCCCCGCTCTTTTTGTTAAAAAAGACACTTGTAATAATAATTTTTAAAGAACCGTAACAATTTTACCCGTTCGTACGCGGGGCTATCTTGTTCATTACACCTTCATAATGAGAAAAGTTCATAAGGCGCAATCTATCATAGAACTGACAAAAAAAAAAAAAATGCGACGGATATTGCTTTGTATTCTCTGACTGAATAGAAAGGGCACAATTTTGACAGGAAAGGGCTGCTTTAAGGGTGACTCTTCTTTTCCTTGTGTACGTACTTCTTTTCATACTTCGTTCTAATTTCCTGTCACATATATGACAAGTTGTATAAAAATAAATTAGACAGAGATGAATTTGAGAGTCAGAACGAGTCAGAAAACGCATCGAAGTGAAATGGCTATTTGATGTTTCTTTTACCCATAAAGACAGTGTCAGAATCAGCGGGGAATTCGCAAAGGATATTCTCGCTCATGAATTATGCAGATTTCAACTGCGTAAATGCGCATAACAGACATCCATTAATTCACGTACGCTGACACGGGCGTGAATATAAGTTACGCCTATTAGTCCATAAACTAAATCTAAACCATGAATTTGATTTGAATTACCTTTACCTTTGTTAATTCGGGCCATCGAATGATAAGCATACGTCGTCGTGTTTAGATCTTCTGATCCTTCTGAGGTCAAAGTGAAAATGTCTGAGGTAGCAATGAAGAGATCTTAGAAGAGCGAGTGGAAGAAGAATGTAAGTAGAAAACAGACATGGTTAGAAGTAGAGCACTTCTTGCTTAATGTGTACAGTGTTTACAACTTGCACTACGCGGGGGCGAGGGGATGATCAGAGAAGAAGTGAAAGCAGAATATAGAGTAGGTCTGAGTGAAAGGGGGGGGGGGAGGAAGAAGGAAAAAGGATGATGATTCCTTTCAGAAGACAAATAGGAGGTTAGTTTGATTGCTTCATAGAATCCATGAAGCAATCAAAACAATGTTATATCGGATTGCTTTGTAGATCCTATGTTATCATCTGATAATAGCACCCCTATGTACTTGGAAAGGTGTGTGCGATAGTACCGGTCCCACATCTTTGATAGTAGCCTCATATCCCATAGGCATGCTAAATTCAGTAGATTTGAGTGGAGAACCCTATGATAGAGATGCATTTTCGTATAAGCGAGCCAGTCGTCTCTATAGACAGTTTGACATAGAGAGGGAACTGTGTATAAAATCAACTTGTTTTTTCGTCTGTGCACACACTGCAGTGGGTTTTTCGTGACACTCGCATAGCAAAGGTATTCCATGGAGCTACGGTAAGAGCCATCATGCGCCGAGTTCAAACCAGAGGCAATGCACTCAGCTCCCGCTATAAAACAAGCAGTTTCTTCTCGACTTTGTTTTTTATTTACCGAGAAAACGTCTCTGTCTTCAAGCGGTGTAGGATAGGATAGTGTAGCGATACTGGCGAGTGTTTATTCTGACAACACCGCCCGTCCTTCCCTGGTGTTCTATATCAACACTCGCCGGGCCGTGGACGCGCTAGGGTCGTGGATCGTCGGCGTGAAATGAGTTAATAGTCTCGTATAACTTCCGATCCAGGAGGAACGGGTAGGCTTTCAGTATAGTCGTCACTTAGGAGAGGGATAGTGTAGCACGTATTCTTGGGATTTGTTCTGGTCTCCGAACTACTTTCTGCAGCCTAACCAAGCACGTCGCATCAGCATCGCTGCGTTTCCTTCTGCACGTACCTTTCATAATTTGTTTCGGAGAGTAAGAAGAAAGCTAGTATTTTGTTTTAGTTATCGTAGGACCGTACACATAATTATGAAAATCGAGATAATCATGTCATATGTAGATAAGACGATTGAGCTTGATGCCTGGAAATTCAGATGACTTGCACGTAACAAGTGTTTCGAGAAATCTCACCGCCTTTGTAAAGTAGTGATATTCTTGACCGTGTCCTTTTGGAAGCATCCGTTTGAACATTAAACACACAACAAAAACAACAACAAATGGTGCTATAGCATTGGCCCAGCAGAAACTCCAGTCGGATCTGGAAAGAACTCGTCTGTGTCCGTTGTAACCGCACTCGACTGCAAGTCCCTGTTATTCCAGGGGTACAACAGATACCGCCTCGGAGGTCAAGGGGGGCTCGTTTTTCACACCTGCAATGCGAACATCACCTGTCATTGTTTTATGAAGGTGGCCCTGGGGAGGGAAGCTCATTTCCACTCGAATGGACCACGGGTGACATTCGATTCGGTGGACTTCGAAATATGCCTTCACGGAAGCCAATGTGGCAAAGATATTGGAGTCATCAGAGCCTCATTCCCCCCCCCCCCCCTCCCCCTCAATCTCTCCTTCAAGAGTAGTAAGTACCGCCGCACTGTGGCTGGCATTTCATATTTCTAGAATGTGTAAGAAAATTCTTTATTATTATTATTCCTTCATTAGTATTTCACAATATGAGGGTTTTCCCCTCTCTTCCCGGTGGGATGCTGTCTTGATTTTTTTTTTTTTTTTTTTGCCTAATAGGAGGGAAAGAGAGAACAAATAGAGGAAAAGATATATATGTAATTCATCGCGATTAAAATATGGACAGATTAAGAACGCAGATATTCATATGTGGTAGTTTATACACCCAATCCTTGAGCTTATACCCCAGATTCAAGAACTAGGGTTTCCGGTAGGGTTCAACGTAGATTATTGTTCTGAATATATCACAGTCACTTTATTGCAAGGCGCTATGACACTCTTGATTTTACCCCTCGAGGCATATTGTGCTCTTTTAGGAGACGCCTCAAGGATTCAAAGAAATCCCTTGAAATTTGATTTCTCTCGAAACACACTGGAATGAATTTGACAAGGGAAATTTGGTACATGATTTTCTTCGATTGTTCAGTGAGTGCGTAAGTGGGTTACGCAATTATATTCAAATTTCATGCATAACTTGGAAGCAAAAACGCTCCCTGAGAAACCAAAGAGCTTGCAAATCGTGGTAATAAATGCAAATTGGACTAGACTTGGATTTTGATAAATGTTTCACCAAAGCTACCAAGTAGGTGAAAGGATTTCATATCATTCAGATCATCTAAAAAGAAAAAGGCACTTGTAAACCAGAGTACGCAATACGAAAGTACCCAATTGTCATGAGCGGAAATGTTATTCTTACGAGCAAGAGATGAACTTAATTGATATCATGATATACAGTACGTAAAGGAAAGACAAGAGAGGGTGTTAACGTTTTGGGGTAACATAGGAACCTCAGGAGCTTGCCTGGTAAAGCGGGTCTTCTCTTTTTATCCCCCCCCCCCCCCCCCCTCATGAAGTTACAATCAAGGGCACCCCACTTTTTTCAGTCTGCATTCTAAAGCATGCTTTTCACATACTTTCCTCGTCCTTTCGATCATATTTGCATGAAACGAAAATCTTTATATTAAGCAAATCCCATCGTTCCGATATCATCACTATTATCACAATGGTCACGCGTGCTCGATGGTAGATTTCCAGTATTTACTCCTTCTGGAAACCTGATGGCCAAAAGCAAATACTTCGGAGTGACTGAATAAATCGGAAGAATAAAAATTGTGTTAGGAACACAAAGAATGGAGAAAAAAGAGAAGAAAGGGAGAGGGGACTGCTATATTGTTGTTTTATTTTTTTCAGATAGAAACATGATAAGATTTTGTAATGTTATGTAGATGCGTGTTGTTCATTGTTGAATGAACACAATACTCCCAATTCTGTCATGTGTAGAGGTTGTTCTGAAATAAAAATTTCTAATAAAAATGCTAAGAAAAAACAGATAAAGTCACTGTGAGAATGTCTTGGCAAATTCCATTTTCAACAAATGAACGAAGGTATAGCAACCTGACGGGAGAGTCTTAAAACAGTTTCCGTGATCTTCAAGCGAGGCTCAATGATTTTTTTTTTAATGCACAGTTTATGGGATTGCATTGTCTATCTCTCAAAAGAAGTCGACTCATTTGCGGATAATCAAGAAATCATATTTTCAGTAATTTTCCTTCACGAAGCTATTAAGATATACCACGCGAAAGACTACATATAGATAGTCACGTGAATGAGATCGTGTGTCAGAATCGCTCACTCGACGCCACATTACTAGATTTATATTACGGATGTTTAGGCGGATATTACTTTTGCGTAGATTGCCCGATTTTAGCGGGATTGTTTGTCTACCTCCAGCTGGTATCACGTGACAGTTTTGTTTTTATGTTTGCTTATGTTTTTAAGCACTTAACTCCTTCTCAGCTTGCCGTTTTCGTGTTGGGGTATCCCTATCGTCTAGTTCCCATACCTTACAGAAGGTGTAGCATGAAGGCAACGACAACCTACCGTTTGTCTGTTTGTTCTACACGTAGTGCATCAGTGAGATCTCATCCACTCACCCTGTATATCCGACCTTGAAACAATGAGTTGCAAATAGTTAACAACACGCTCATTTATGCGTGAACTATATAGATTGACACAGTACAGTATAGGCATCCAATGACTGTCTATTGTAAGTCACTGTCACGAAGGTAATGTAAAGAAATCGTGTTAGCTTGTACACATGAACATTGCACAGAAGCGTAAGCTATTTACAGGGAAGAACGAAACCTCTTTTTCACGTACATAAGCCCTGCGCAAATCCTAAGCATGCTCATGGGACATGTATGGATACTGCGTGACGACGTGGGAACTGTGAAGAGGCGAAACAGATAATTTGATGTTGTCTTTCCTTACCATATTCACTCAATGTGAATAATTCCACTTTATAGGCCAACATATTATGCGGTCATTATTTGTTTTATGAAAAGATATAGCATCGCACGACCACATGTCGTCAAGGCACGCTGCACATATTGTAAAGAGAGAAAGAAATCTATAGGTACAAATGCGTACTTTTGATACACCTGAGCAAAATGTTTCCTGAGTGCCGATCATTTTGGGGTCAAGTGTAATAGCGCTTTCAAACATATTGATTACATTCGATTTGTTTCATATTAATTGTGACGCCAATGTTTCCGAGCCTTTTTTTTTTTCGCAGCAGATCTTGGGTCACACATTCCCCTCTAACAGGTAGTGGGATAGCCAGGAAAATTAATCCGTATTTTTCTCCAGTCGTTTGTATTCCCCCTCAAAAAGAAGCCTTGGGAAATATCGAGCTCTAAAAACAACGACTCTCTACTTCCGTCGCTAATTGTGAAAAAGACCGGGCAATAATTAATCGCTCGCAGCAGGGTATCAGGGGAACGATGCAGGAAGCGCGCACAGTCTTGGCACACCAGTCTTTTCAGAGGTTTCTCCGAAGCAACTGTCATTAAACGAAGAAGAAGAAGAAAAAAAAAAGACTTTTACGTAGAGTAGGGAGGAAGTAACGGTGGGAAAGCCAAAACGGCAACATTATGGACTTGAAATCACTTCAAGGAGCGAACACCATGTCTCCCAGCCGCCGTGATTGCGCTGAACCCCTGACATTTCCTTCGCCTCGACGGGGCAAAAGTTGCTTTAATTATTGACAGAAAGGAACATCGGAGTAGGAAGGGAAAACAACATGATGAGACTGAGTTGTTGACGGACAAAAAAAAAACATGATAAGAGGGTGGGGTGTGATGAAACATCAAGAGTACATGAAAAAAGAAGGGTAACTCTATATTATGCAATAAACATATGAGTCTGGAGGCGTGAAATGTATGCAATCGAAATCATCGAACCTGCTTAGCCCCACACAGTCTTTTATCCGTGGTGATCTCCCACGATCGCATAGCTTTGAATGCTGTTATCTTCTCAGTCAAAAATTAACTCTTTCATTGTCCAGTGCATAATGAAATGAAAAACAACAACAACTACAACAACACTGCAGCAATTTAAATCTTATAGAAATATAGCAAATTAATTCAGTACCAAAAAAGGAGCAGAAAAAGAAAGAAAAGGAAACAAGAATGGCTCTAATAATACAACAATGAAGACCTCATTCACTTTTTTTTCTTGGTTGAATGATTCACTCACCGAATGAACTATTCTCGTTCAATTATTGGCATATTCACTGAATGTTTTCAATCTTCCCCAAAACCGACTACATCCTCGGGTTCTTTAACGAATGCATTGTGCCACGTTTGCTCGTAATTGTGCAGTCCGCGATGGAGGGGCGGACAGAAAAAACAGAAACAGAAGCCGAAACATGGCTAGCAGGATATTGAGTGAAGGCGACTTGCATGACACATGTCAAGTAGGAAAAGCACGGCTACTTGTCATTCAAATTTGGCGACAGCTCCTTGCTGAGTGATGAACACTTGCTCATAAAAAGAGGAGGAGAGGAAAACACAGAACGAGAGCAGGCGAATACATTATGGTATACGAGTGTGTGCTTGTACGAAAGTTTCTTACGCAACGCGCTCTCGCGCATTTTGTGCGTGCGCGTGTGCGTGTGGGAAGCGCAGGAAAACGGGAAATTTAGAGAGAAATTACAAGCTGTATTGCGCAGCACTTGATAATCCTGCAACCACAGTCATTACTTGCGAAGCAATGTGTGTAAAGAATGTGCCGATAGCATGAACAAAATTAACTCACGAACCGACATGCTGGGAAATCACGTGCCGAAAACTTTTTGAAGCCAGCAGAGGATAAGTTTAAAAACTTCCGAAAGAGACATTGTTTTCATCGGCGCGCGCCATCGCGTCGCCATTAAAGATACCCATAACCTCATTTTGCACACAAGCGGTGACAGTAGTAGCCTACGTGTGCGTGCTGCTGTTTTGTTTAAGTTTTTTTTTTTTAATATGACTTCAAGCAATTATATCGGTCACGTGACTTTGTCATGCCGTGACTGGACACTAGAGATGACGTGCGTGTCCTGTCATTAAGTTTCACGCCTTCGCTCCTTTTACGGACTCAGATTACGGTTCATGTGAAATGCAATTGCAGGACAGTCTGAGAAGCTATACACGTCAATGAAATTTCGACCGTGCTGTTTTATTCCCAAAAAGATTGTAGTTGTGTGTGTATGTGTATGTGTGAGTGTATGTGTATGTGTGGATGTGTTTGTGATTGTACACTCTTTTTTGTATCTTAAGATTTACTTCATCAGGAAAATAAAATGTGCTAAAACAGTGTCGTATCTAGAAATGTTGTCTAAAAGGAAAACGTTGTTGAAATTGTGCCATTTTCCTCCCCAAAGCGGATAATGTCAAAGAGAAAAAATGTTTCAAATATGATACATGAAATGACAGCAACGTACAGATCTCGATTAAGAACAATGCGCGTAAGACTGGAAATATTGACAAATGAAAGCCCCAAATCCCTTGAATATTGGTAAATAAGGTTATTATAGTACTTTTGAAATAGCTTGCTGGTTCATCTTCATGGAATATACACAACGACAACATATCCAGAATACTGGTGAAGAGGCAATAACGCAATTAGAAACCATGTACGCAAAATGACCAGAAATTAAGAAGATATATTATTACAGTTTTTCTTAATCCTGTATACGGGGGCTAATGTTAGCATTTGTATTCTCTCTCTCTCTCTCTCTCTCTCTCTCTCTCTCTCTCTCAATGTAACTCACTGTAGCTAAACACACATCACCTCTAATCTTGTTGATGTTGTTGTTTGAAGGTGAACATTTTTCATCGCAAACAACAACGACAAGGGTCGGAACGAATTACTGGTGAATTTAATGAATGGAATCCGCCCCTGGTAACATGACGGAAAAGTGCTCTCTAAAACATGACGGAAAGAACCACTTTCTGGTGGAAACAGAGCAAATCTGTTACTGTTTTTAACGAGAAAAATATCCGCAGAAAAAGATAAAAAAGTGGCAGAAACAGTCACACAAATAAAAGTTGCTCAGGAAGCCGGAGGAGAAATCGAACATAGCAAGGCAGGACGACACTCGTTTGGAACGAGAAGCACCCAACTAGATGACGTATGAAGAACATTAGTGAACGTCACATAATGTGAATCAGCGTGCAAAACAATGCCAGATGGGGGTTGTTGGTCGCCGTTAAAGAGCATTGGGGAGGGGGCAATTGAAGGTTGGAAGAAATCGAATAATTGATTGCGTTCTCGACAATGTCAAGATCAACATAGGTGAGATACGCGTTGCCATAATTATAAAGGTGTCAAAGTAGTGGTTTTGCGCAAAATAAACTGGCAAACCATAATAGCATACTAGAATAGTTGATATAGGAAAGGAAAGGACGGATTCTTTGCTGTTGATTTTTGTTTTCCAGCAAATGTGTGACCACACTAGTACTCTTTGTTCCACTAGATTGCGCCTCGATATGCCGGGACCACTTCTTCTTCTTTCACCTCCCCTTGTTAGCAAGGAATTGATTTAATGACATCTACATCAGAAACCCGACCGGTCTGTCAGGCTCATATGCCCAGAACTTTTCGTCATTTTGAAATTCAGAGTCACATTTACAACGGAAGTATGCAAAAGAGGGGTTGAAAATCGAGCCCAGCGTAAGTAGATTTGTTGCAATTTGAGTGGCGTGGCACCCGTGAGAAATGCACAGCGGGTTCCATTCTGCAGGCCTTGTATCTTCCATGAATTATGTACGTGGTACTTATTCCGCAGCTCGACACTCTCCAGCCATACCGCATCCGTCGCCCTGCTCCACTTGTCTCTATGATTTTGTGTAAATCAAGGTCGCCTCTAGGTACGAATGAATGATAACAACTAACGTGATATGAATTCGGCGTGATTCCATTGGGTGTAATAAAGCGTCTTTTTAAATGTTTTTATAGATGATAATAAACAATAGAGGTTGTTGGACACAAACAGGAATTGAATAGTCTTCGTGAAAAAAAAAGAACCGCGACTCTCATTTCGAATCAACTATTCTCCATCATGCACGTAAAAAAAAAAGATAGTAAGATACGTTTCTATGGCAACTTAAGATGAGATACTTTTTCATATCATTGACCCTCCTAACCTACACATCGAGATGTCATTGTAGGCACTGTGTAAGGACGGGTTGTCAGTGAAATTAACAGGCTTGAAATAAAGCCATTACGCTTCTCATTGTTACTGTAAATACACAACATTTATCTTGTTTATAATCGAGTGGATGAACTGAAATAGAATTATAGCAAAAGGAAAGCAAGTAGGGACTAATCGCAAAACTGAGTCACGGCCTACGTATTTGAAGCTTCAAATGTTTCCAAATACACTGACGCCCGACTGATACTTAAAGTGTGTGTTATACAGACATGAATACTTAAATCGAGATGTCGGATGAAGCGGTGGAGATATTGCCCAAATCCTGAATTTAACTGTGGTTGTTGACGTGATAAAGTTGCCTGCAAAACGGTAGGTAGATCGAGGGCAATAAGTTATCCCCACCAGCACTGACCAGCCAGGAGGTAAATGGAGGGTGGCGCCTCAAAGAAAAATGCATGATCTGTCACATCTTTTCGTATTTCTGGAGGTCTATGTAACAAAAGACCAACTGTAGTTTATTCAAGTAAAGTATTGGCAAGTGTCATGTGTGTGTGCGAGTGTGTGTTTGTGTGTGTGTGTGTGCGTGTACATATATATATATATGCGGGTGTGTGTGTGTGTGAAGTTCTTTTTCTTTAAAAGATAATAACATTTTACGGTTTCGCCTTTATTCGGAGACGCCTTGAGAGAAAGAAAAGGGGAAAGAAGATTTTTTTCACACTTATCTAGACTAGAAATTAGTTTAAGACATACATAGCTTCCAATTAAACAGGTTTCGCTTTGCTAAACATACACGAAAAGAAAAGAAAAGCAAGATCAAATAGTCGGATACACCTTGTCGTCACACCTCTACGTCGAGAGATGTTTTGATCTGTTAGATCTAAAAAAGACAAGAAAACCAAAATGACAAGTAACATCTCCAATCACATCTCGATAAATCCGTCTGGAAAATTTGACACGGCTTGCAAATTAGGACTGCTACCTTTATAAGGCCCTATGACGTCATCAATACCGGAGATGGTGGCCGCCGAGGAGGGTACGGCTTTGGAATCCGACCCTCATGGTGGATTTTTAACCTCCAGCCTGGGCGGTGGAGAGGCGCCATTTTAGCCGCCATCTGTAGCGGCGCCGCGGTCCGGTAAGATCGTATTACCCCTTGGCACTGTGAAGTAGATAGCTGCGCACCACCCTCCCCCACAGATAGGCGGTTATACACACACACACACACACACACACACACACACACACACACACACACTTACAAACACAGGCTCACACAAGCACACACTCACACACACACCAAGAGACACACACGTGCGCCTGGACATACTCTCATCAACTATAACGGTCGTCCTGTTACATGTTTAATGGTGGCGAATGCAGTAGGTGTCCCAGTTCGTGTCGTCTTGACTATCACGTACACAAGATCTCACAAACGTAAAGACGTAGCTCATACTCACAAACAGCACACACATTCAAAACACACACGTATACACACTCGCATAATGTATACAATCATATGTGTACATAATGTATTACATTACGTGGTGTAACTGTAAATAGAGAGAGGGAATAGGTTGGGAAAGGGGGTGATGTATGTATATGTTTTTTTGTTTGTCAGGGTGTATTGTGTACTCTCAGTGCACCCAACACTCAACGTTAAGCAGATTTAGTTACCGCTCGATCTGTAATCCCGATGGACTACTCCGAAATTCTTGCCTCCTGCGTCATACCTGGTATGCCAATCATCATAATCCTAAATCTAACCCAATTCGGAATCTTAAACCTTAAACCTGGTCTTAACTGAAAGCCCTCGTCTGACATTCCTGAATCAGGGTCGTGCATTAAAAAGGAAAGCATCTAATACATAGCCAACCGGCGATCAACTTAACGCAGAAAGAACACAATACCATAGTTCTATTCCTCTACTACCTGTACTCTCAGGGTTAAGAAAAAAGAAAAAGAAAAAGAAAAAACTTGAGAAATAACGCACTATTAACCCAGAGGGAATGAACTTCTGTTCTCAAGTCATTCTAACGACTTTTGAACTACTAGCGTGCGCATGCTCAGTGATCTAAAGCGAGAAGCGTTAAATGTTCACGTGTCTATCATTTCCCCGCAGCCATTTCACACTTATCACAGAAGTGCCCAAAGCTTCATTTCGTTTAGGGAAGCCTGGTTCGGGGCCCTAAAGGTAAGGAACACCCTTCCCTCCCCCCCCCCCAAAAAAAGGGGGGGGGGGAGTGGGGGTATGAATTGACTCGAGTTTAACTTGGAACGATCACATTCATAATATCCACACGTCTGTCTCAAGAACTGTAGGAATTTTATATCGACTGAAAAACTTCATTTCTCAAAATTCCCTGACTATTCTATACAATGCATTGATCTTACCACATATCACATACTGCAATATCGCTTGGGGAAACTGTGGCTCAACTAAAATTAATCCAATTTTTACTCTCCAAAAACGTGCTGTACGTTTGATTACCAATTCCCGTTACTTATCCCCATCCAATCCCCTATTTCGTCAACTAAAAACATTGAAAATTGAGGATCTTCACACCTTTCAAACTGCTGTTTTTATGTATAAATATACATTTAATTGTCTTCCAAAAATTTTTGATGGCTTCTTCACTCCAAATTTCACCGTTCATTCATATCCAACACGTCAGTCGTCCGATTACCATCTCGAAAACCCCAGAATCATTTTAGCTCAAAAATCATTAAAGCACAATGGACCAGATATTTGGAATTCTTTACCCCCTAATTTAAAACAACGTACGTCGTTGAACATTTTCAAACGAGAACTAAAAAACACCCTCATAATCCAGTATACTTCTGACACATAAATATTCATACCACCTGGTCAACAAACACCCTAAACAATGAGTTCACGGCCATAACTGAAGTAACATTCACCTCATCACACTGATACACAAAATAACACTCAACGTACAAACCAAGATTCATCCCAACACAATGCACACCGCACTGCACCGCACGCCCTTCGCACAATTACTTCCCACTCAGTGAGTGGCAAGATTTTCTTTATGTATCTCTTCGTTGAGCCCATTGCACAATTACCCCCCACTCAGTGAGTGGCAAGATTTTCTTTATGTATCTCTTTACCTGGGGCCATCATCCTCGTCAAGCTTAGCTTATGATGATGGTCCCCTGCATTTCATTTTTATCATTTCCTATTGCTTCCTTTCATATACGATATTCGTTCTTGAAAAAAAAGAAAGAAAATGTATGTAAGATCCAAACGTTACGAATATTAGCTGTGTAAATGACTATGTAAGTATTTTGTTGATTTGTTGATTTGTATTGATTTTGAAATGCAGAAATAAAAACTGAACTGAACTGAACTGAACTGAACGCGGGCGTATGCAAAACCGTGCGTTAGCACGTGTGAAGGGGATGTTGGTGTGTGGTGAATTGGGGTAAAGAACGACGCTGAGGCTCGTGCCCGAAGAATCCATAACTTATCACTAATCGATGTCAACGATGACATTAATGGAGAGAAGTTCCATAGGGATGCATACTAAACTTGAAGGGCCCAGAGGTATGCGAACATGTAAGTACATAATAATCATAGTATACATGAACACACACAAACACACACACACGCACAAGCATGCAAAGTCGTTTAAATGCTTCTGCATTATTAGAACCACGGCACACCGAGCACTGTCACGGCAACGGTCCGTTTTTTTGTTGGGTTTTTTGTTTGTTTGTTTGTTTGTTTGTTTGTTTGTTTGTTTGTTTGTTTGTTTGTTTGCAATAGTGCGCCAAAAGGAACCATGTCTGGTTCTGTTAAAAAAAAATAAAATCCATAATTCAGTACAAAAAAAACCCCCAAAATTTTAATGTTATGTCAAACTCAAGAGCAACAAAATCAAAAGTTGAATATTCATTTTATCACAAAATTAATAGCGGGGAAGCGATATTGTTGTAAAAGAACCAGACATGGTTCCTTTTGGCGCACATATGGCAAAAAAAAAAAAACCCACAAAACAAAACAAAAACAAAAACAAAAACAAAACAAAAAGAAAACCGGACCGTTGCCGTTACCGTGCTCGGTGTGCCGAGGCTTTAACATTTCCTTCCGGGCCGAATTCCGAGGAAATCTGGATGGTAGAGAAAGTTAAACCCCACAACAAGATTAGACATGTTCTCTGCTTAACCCGGTCAACGCCGCTACTTCAAGATGTGATTAGGATCTAGCATAGTATGCATGTCTATGGTAATGATAAAGTTAAAGGCAATGATGTTCTTCGACCCCACTGCCCTCTTACTGTCGTTCTGATCCTTTCCCTGTTTACCCGTCTGTACCCTCCCGATACAAACCTGTTCCAACGTTCGGAAGGCTCAAGGCTCCTATGATGGATCACCAAGCTTTCATATGAATTAGCAAGAGTACAATTAAGCGACCAGCTTCGTTGATAATTTGTGCTAAAGTTAAGAAACCATGCTATCAGACTTTAACAACGTGCTGTGAAGTACGGAAGCGCGGAATAGAAACAGAACAATGGCGGTTTCACCGGTAAGACCAAAGCAAAGAACGCCCAATTAACGTCGAACGACTTTTGAACGCCTCGAAGGATATCCACCTATTCAGGGAATAACAACATCTATTATATGACATTTATGTAGAACTCTTGTGAACATTCGTTTCGAGGTCTAAATTTCTCCTTTGGCTTTGGAGGAAGCATAGGTCGACTTTGTTCTCGTATTTCCTGAGGCTACGTGGAGTCGTTTACAAGATTCAATAAGGGGTCAAACCAGATCCGGCCCCCCAAATCCCAAAGTACACTTTCTGAACAAGGGGAACCCTGAAGAAGTGAAAATAGGCTCTCTGGTAATCTGAAAAGTAAGCGTACGTGAATTCCTTGTCTGTGTTTGAGAACGTGAGAGAGGCATACTAGGGTTCCTGGTCTTTCGATACCCCATTCTTGGTTTCCTAAACCACCGCTGTCATCATTTTTCATTTTGTGTAATGTTGCCAGACGTTATTTTTCTTTTTCACCATGCATAGAAGAAATTTCATTTTGCCTTCAACGTTTTGATATGTTGTTTGATTTGCATGTGTGCGTGTGGTAAACAACGAGCACTAAACATGCAAAAATGACGATTTCGTGGTAACATAAGACATCGCTTCCATCAACATTTACGCTAATCTCAAAATTAGACTAATATCTCTCATGCTTAGGGCAGGATTGACTAACCAAACATTAATCAATCTTTGTGGTTAGAAGTAAGTTGAGTTTCCGGTGTCGTATTTATAATTTCACATCGTAATTTTGATCACCATCTCCGACTTTTCCTCCACTACCAGTCAAACGAACATAACTTTCATGCCCATTTCAGAAAAAAAAAATGAAAGGGGGTGTCGTTGAAAGCGATTTGCTACCCTGCCCGTGCATAGATTATTGCTGTCGTGTAGAAATGAGTGGAAAACACTGCAATTACTTAACAGCAATTATTATCGTTTACTAATCACAGTGAAATGGCATGTTAGGCCTTAGCACTTTTACAACGGCAACGGGTGTCTTTCGAGTGTAAAAGGGGAATTTGCCACATCAAGATTAACGTAGGACCATGTTCAATTTAAGTTGGAAACAGACCGCGAATTAGAAGAAGGTGAAAGAGCAACTATTCGATATCCTAATCAATCGACGTACGTCTGCAGTTTTATGCCCCATTCTTCAATACACGAGTATTAGACCTCTTTTAAAACGGGGTATATGACGCTGTTCTTGTTTAAGGAGTTAACAACACCCCCTCCACACACACACACACATACACAAGAAAAAAAAACAGAAAAAGAAGAAAAACAGAAAGGAAATGGAACATGACAAAAGGTATGTGATAGGTGATCGTCTGCGACCAGTACCGAGTCAAGGCGTCTCCGATCAAGATTAGATTTTCGATGTGAGTTGGGCCCCAACCGCACGTACGATGATGAGGGAAGTACAAGGGAGTCAAAGTATGGGGTGTACATCCATCATCCGTTTAACAAATGAGTTTATAATCAGGGGGCAATGACGGCCGGCGAACAAAATCCTTCGCAGGGCTTTAGTCGCAATTATGGAAATAAATTGATTTTTGCAAACAAGAAAATGACGGGGGGGGGGGGGGGGTCGAATGTCCTTACATCCCAGTGCATTACTTCGTTCCCCTAACCCTCTTGATTTCTTATAAAAATGAAGTAGATTTTGATGTGCTTGTCGACTTCCATGATGGATGACCATACTAGGATGTGAATTTATAGTTGATCCTGGAAAACAGCGGCTATGTTCTGTGTAGGTGTGTGCGTTACCTACATGCACAGTCAATGTCTTTATGGGGGGTGCAAGAATAACCTGGTTTTTTTTTTCTTTTTTCTTTTCAGTGGTTCCTGGGTGTGTTTCACTTTGTTGCGTTTAACGAATCTACTTTACTTTCACACAACTTATTAGACGATACTTGTTGCTGTTATATTCTGACCACTGACCGCACAGTTTGACGTTCTCTCATTGTTGTTGTATTGCCGCCACTGCAACAACTTAGAACGCTGTCATGACGATGTTGTTTGTATCTACTACCACATCACCAGCATCGACCATCAATATCACTAATACCAGTAAGAGATAGTTATGATGATATACCACCTGTATTCCTGATTGCCTCCGTGCCAACATGCCGACATTGCTGATATTACCACCATTTACAACCACAATTCATGCCATCGGCAGGTGACTGGTGATAGGGGTTGTACCACTGTCGCACCCGCAGCTACAAAGTTGTACATGCTTTTTGTTTGTTTGTTTGTGTATTTGTTTGAATCTGTTATCATATTAGTCATCTGGACAATTCGTCTATTTAGAAAACAAAACAAAACAAAACAAAACAGAAGAGACCGACAAATTCTGTTTACAACTTTTCAACCGCTCCTGAAGCATTATAGGTTGTCCTGATTTGCCTTCAATACGTCACAAGCATCATTGTCATATACCTGCCCTGCCCGCACCCACCTCCACCCGATAGGGAGAGCGCACATTACTCGTATATTAAAAGGAAGGGTTCCAAGTGAAAAGAAATACGGAGCGTTTCCTGCGTTGCGCGCTCTTTCCACTGGGCATGCTAAGGCTGGGTTTTGGAACGAAGATGTGACTCTCAAATAGGTGATAGTTATATTTCACTCGCCATAATATACAGTCATCAAATCGCTCATTTCCTTCAACCACGATCAAGTGTTCGTTTCGGCAGAAATCCGTTCAAAATTGTTTCAACTTATTCATTTAACTTGCTGGAGTCTATTATTACCCGGTCATATTATACATTTACGTCATGCTTTCTTTTATTCATAACCACATAATTATGAGGAGACATCTCATAGGACAACTTAGGTGTCACTTTAAGACCCGCATTTTCATTTTCAAGGAGGAAACTGCGTTCTTAAATTTCTTAGGAGATTTTGATTTCTTTACTCGTTTATTTTTTCTTTACTTGTTTGTTTTTGCAAAAAGAATTATACTGTATAGTCATAAATAAGGCAATATACATCACTGATAATGCATGAATGTTGTGCAGTGTATATTTGTGCTTGTGGTATTTCTGCCTTACCTTTGTATTATTTGTCTGAAGTTAAAAGACAAGAAATTTGCAGTAGATATCAGACTTGCCTATTTATTGATGCATTGAGTGACTAGTTTATTTGACAAGATTGTGCAAGTTGACAGACACGTCTCATATCACAAAGACACGCTGCCAAAAGCTGCAAATCCCTAAAGTGCATCGCGTAAACAGAGTCCTGACTGGGAAGAAGAGTGCACAACTTAAAATGTCGTTTAATTTTTCCCTCGTTTGCCCATTTGGGAGGAGCTCTTTCTTGGCAGCCAATTTCTTTCGATAAACCAGGGACCTGTCAAAGAACATGTTCATCTGGTAAACCAAGGCTGGTGAGGGGAGGAGGGGGTGGGGTGAGAAGCGGGAATAGCCTCGGCAATAAACGTCGTTTTACTTGTCACAGACTTGACCCCTACCAATAGAGCCACATTTTACTTGCCAGTATTAATTCGAACACCGAGGGTTTGTGACGTTTACAGCGGCGCTTGGGCTGCGCAGACGACAGTGGAATGACGAGGTAAAGAAACTGTAAGTGAGGGGCTGAATATCGCGTCCCCGATTGGCCATTATTGTTTTACCGCACTTATTGTGACGTTGATACGGTGAAGGGGCGATGCACTGATCAATTGCTTAGAACGGGTTGTCGTTGTCGTGGCTGTTGTTGTGTTACCTTCGTATTGTAAACTGTGACGGAGACGAAGAGTTTTCGTGTACTTTCCATAATGTCGGTACCCCTGCGCTTTCCCGCCCAGCCTCCATAACCTTTAAAGAACTGACTCCACAAACTTATCAGGAGTATGAATTTCTTGTGCGAGGCAGCGTCGTGCACTAGATGTTCAACAAAAGATAAAAACTGTCGAAGAAAAACAAAGCGACAAGCGAAATCTTTATCATGCAGTTTTAGGGGGTGGAACAAAAACTAAAGGATCATGAAAATTGAAATGTGGAAGGGAGAACCAATAGGTCTTTACAAATTGTAAGCCGTTTTGAGCAACAAATAACACTATTAACCAGTAATCTAGTAATCGCTAACCAGTAATCGCTAAATTCACTTTAATTCTTTTTGCGCATTTAATGCTTTTCTACGGGAAGGAGCCCTAAATGATCTATAGCCCCTTCTAAGGTCTTAGTCTAGGGCATAAGTAAATTCTACCACAAGGATTAATAGCAACATTAATGACAGGCCTAGAGATTGTGTGCAGTTAGAGAAAGATGGAGGTTTTTCTTAGCTTCCCATGAGTCCAAGGGTAAAACAACCTTTAAGAAAATGACAGTTTCTAAAGGTCAATATCAACTGCACTTAAGACGAATTATAAAAAAGAACCCAGAACATATTAGTTAATTGGGAGGATGACATTGAGCAATTAATCTTTTCATGAAGGCATCTCCTCGAGCTGATTTTTCTTTTCGACTTTTTACCGATGAAAGCATTATTGCTTGCGTCTTAAAAAAAAAAAAAAAAAAAAAAAAAAAACTCAGTGTATGCTTCGGGCTACTGTGCAATATTTTATGATAGCATGAGATGGCAGTACAGGATTAATCAATATTGTGCGATACATCATTTTGCCGAGTAGAGTCGATATTGGATGACTTTAATATAAAAGAATAATTGACTTCTTCCTGGAGTGGTCCTTCAGCAAATTAAATATTTTGATACGCTAGACACTTGAAAGTTACGATCGATATCGATCTGACAGCAGCCCAGTTCATAGGAGAGTTGATGAATTTCGATGCCAGTTCATCTTCCTCCGTTTGGGTCTGACGAAAGAAAGAATGTAATCCAAAGTTGATGCTTTTTCGTACACACACACACACACACACACATACACACGCACGCACATACGCACAACACACACAAAGGCATATTATATCATATATATACATATATGTAATACACATACATAATTGTATATTATATCCTATGATAACCCTATAGTTGTTAATGGTTATAAATATAATGTATCATGTAGTTATGATTGAGAATTTAGGGTTTCTGGGACGAACACTGAACTAGGGCTTTCTATAGCTCAGTCGGTAGAGCACCGGGCTAGCATCCGGAGGTCTTGGGTTCGAATGCCGATGGAATCCCATTTTCTTTGTTCATTTTTCCACTTACAATTTATCATATTACACAATTAGGTGTATGAGTGCTTTCTTGAGCATATTATGTAATTATATCTGCGTTACACATTCATAGATACGCTTGAATTCAGTGTAATCGACATATATAATGGAGCATGGTTGCGCTCTCGTAACCAGTCGAAATAATATATCGGTTTCTCTTGTATAAGGATTAAACTTTCCTTGATGAATATGATAGTTACTATTAAGTTTGTTGCTGTTATTGCAACAAAATGTAAATATCCTGGAACTGTTTCTGTAATGTTCCCTCGTGGGCGGTCTGTATACTCCTCATTTTATAGCTCTCTCTCTCCCTCTCCCTCCCTTTCCACAAGAGAGAAATCGTATACCTCCAAATCTGTAATTCTGAGAGGTCAGACCAGGAATGCCATTACCACCGTCCTCATTTCAACTGCTAAGGAGGCAGCGATTTCTTCCCCAGTCCTGAGCTGTCACGGCCGAAACACAATCCGCTTGTAACCGGGAATCTGCAGGCGTGCCGGTCCAACAGTGCGATACTGGGCCACAGTCAGCTCTGTGCACCCGCACCACAGCTTTGCATGTTTTGTTTTCCTCCTTTGTCACGGGGGCAGAAGAACTGACGAACAGGTTCGCGGCGCCCGAGATAGATGGTCATCGGTAATATGACATGAGCGCGCCAATCCTTGTCGGTGTAGAAAAGCCTGTTCTTCTTAGGGAGTCCCGCTGAGCAGAATTTTAAAGGGGTGACATTTGTTGACAAGGGCAACTGGAGAGAAAGGACCAAGTTTTGTTTTCACTACCCTGTAATAGTTTACACCAACCAGCACAAATGGACACACAAGTCATAAATCTACAAATGTAACAGAAGTGCTCGAAAAGAAACAACCTCTTTGATTTGGACATGCTAATAAGCTTTTCTTCAAAACTTTTAACGATATTTTCCCTTCACCTATTCGATATAAATCAGGAGTAAAATAATTCAAGACGATAACTATTATGGTGAACACATTAAATATCTTATGTGGTATTCTGGACAGGAAGGCTATGTTCAAACAGTTTGAAAATCAATTTTCCGTGTTTTCAATGACATGCATTTGTTTTGTGTCGTTAGTTTCATTTGCCACTCGTGTTTGCCTAAAATATATGTCTAAATGTTTAGAGTTTAGACGTCCATTCCGAGCCTTAGATATTCATAGGAGGACTTCAGTCGAATGCTGTTTCGGTCATGCTGTTTTTTATATTCCTTTTAGATCCTTTTGATAACATAAATACCAGCTTTTAGATAATAACTATTGTGATACACATATTACACACACATACACACACACTCACACACACACACACATACACTAGAATACATACAATAGAACGGACAAATTGAAAGTACATAATAATGTGTCTGTTTGATGTGGAAATCTAAACTGGAAACATGCTGAAGAAAAAAAAAAGCTACTAGTATACAAAAGCGTGCCTCTTTTCCGTACACAGTAATAGCTTGAGGTTTGCATAGATGTAATTATCTGAACTCAGAAATCAAGTTTATCTACATAACATTGACCCTCATTTACAAGACTTCGTAAACCTGAAATCCTTTCTTGTCAAACCTTCTTCTAATTGTCTTCCCGCCCTGCTTTGAGAAAGACAAAAGTAGTTGTGCTCTCTATGCCGGAACCGACCATTATTACCTTTCCACCCGTTCAAGGACACCATACTCAAAACCTGCCGTTTTTGTTTTCGTGCAGCGCGCTCACGAGCGCGCAGCTGGCCGACGCATACCTAATTGCAACTTGAGTCGCCGCCATTACCCCTCAGCACGACACGCAATAGTCGCCGCGCATTGACGGGGTTAAGAAGGTGAAGTTGCCCGACTCGAACATGCGCATATTTCGAAGTAGGGGAATGCTGTTTAACCGTCTGGCAATACTTTGGAAAAGCAGATTCCCTGTCTTCCGCGCTCTCTCTCTACTGTCCCTGCCTTTTGTCGCCTCGTGTCCTTCTCCTTTTTTTCCCCTCTTCCAATCCGCACTTTAATGGCCACGAAGAAGAGTGTTTCTACTTTAAAGCAAGAAGTAGTTGAGCAAGAATATTCTTCTGAGCTTGATGCACTCCAAGGGAAAAATATGGCGCCGACCTGCCGAGTACAAACTAGGTAAGTGCACGCCTGTGCACTCGCAAAAAAAAAAAAAAAAAAAAAAAAATAGTCACGGGAGAAGTCAGCGGCTGGCGTTGAACTTTTACCTTGATACGGTGGCTTCAAAGTAAACATAAAAGGTGAATATTCACCTCGGAAGACGTCAGAGAGAAGCACTGCTCGGTAAATACTCGAAGCAATCTGGCAGGACACGGCAATTTGTTCCATCGGAGGAAGGGTGGCAAGTTCATTTGCAACTCTGTTTTCTTTCACGGTACACGAAAGCGTTTTAATTTTCGAGGTTGTTATGCCAACATCTCTCCAAAACACAAACATGCGTATTGTATATAAACATAACTAATATCTTTACGTTCGTGTGTTTATTTATGTATAAGTATATTGCATATAATAATGTTTGTAGTATTTGGATAGAGGTTTATTTTCTTGGAAAATCTATAGGCGATAAAGCTATTTAGTGTTGCATCACAGCCTCTGTGAATCTGTCAGGTTATGATATGTAGAGGTATCTGAGAATCCCTACTAATATCATTATAGATTTTTAAATATAATTCAGTCTTTATTGATGAAATAATTATATGACAACAATCAAGAAAACAATCATATATATAACATCAAACATAGAATTACAATATAATAGAAATAGTCATAGAAAAAGGAAAAAATACAGAGCCGCATGATATTTTCTTACATAATGATTACTAGTACAGAAGATAGCCATTGATGTTAACTATAGTAAAGACGATCAAACAGCAACAATAAAATGAATGTCACACTCTTCCCGTACAGATGAGTGGGGGTTTAAGCGAAGTAACTTCTTGTGTTTGCACAACACACACACACAAACACATACACATAATACACTTGAAAATAAACAAACATTAAAATCACATGTGTCTATGATGTTACCATGCCGCAAGGGCTGACAGTCATCTCACTTCGATCCCTTTCTTACATGACGTTCCCACTCGACTATAGCATCCATTTTCTGCATTTTCAACATTAGAATTAAGTAAATATACTGCATATAATATATGCTTTGCAATCTATCATGTTCATTCTGATTTTTTAAAGAAATTTAGAATATGTATATTATATCTTTTAAGCATGGTTTGTTTTCTACATTTACCGTTTTTTGTTGGAAAAATGAGAATGAATTAATGAAATGAAAGAAATCAAATCATCCAGAGTAACACCAGCATTACCCAACGAATCGAGGAAAAATACGCATGTGTTCAGCTCGTATACGTATCATCAGTATGCTAGATATAGCTCTGTCTGGAGGATCACAAGCCACATTGTCAAAAATGGGCGCAGGTATGCAAATTACCATTATGACTGCGTCCATACGCAGTCTAGAGACTTTTAAACAAGGTAAATTACATACGAATAAAGAAAGCATAAACTGACAGACAGACAGACAGACAGAGACAATAGCAGCCAAGAAGAACAGCAGGTGACGGACTAGTTTAAATTCGAAGGGGAAATGGTGCCAGGCAGAATGTCTGGGTGCATAAATACTGGTGACTGCATTATCTTTAAGTCCTGTCCATTTCCCCCGCAAAATGCCCTCTCAAATTACCAGCGTCCTTTTACTAGCTTTCTTTTTTTTCTGATCTGTTTTCCCCAACAGAAGCGGGGGGCTGCATTTCTTCATGTACTGGTTGTATAGATACGGTCAACCATGATTCATTCCCGCTAATCCCCGTCTATGGTTAGATGTAATTACAGTCGCATTCATGTGAATACAATCATTGGATTGAATGGACGGGGAAAAAAGAAATCAAAACAAAACACGCGGCTAACCTCGGCGCTTAATCACTGGGAGGCCGCTTCCGTATAAGGACCAATGGTCCGCTGAGATGTGAAGTGGCGCCTGGTTCCTCAAACCTAAACGCCTAGACCCTTTAGTGGGGTTCTAAAGTGGTGGGTGGTCACTGAATGGTGCACGGCGTCCTGAATCAGCAACCGTCCCTCTTTACACAAAAAGGTGATAATTGTTGGTTGGGCAAACCCCAAAGTCTCCCCTCGTTTTTGTCACCTCAAAGAGACATGTACGCTGCTTTCCATCACCCTACTAAGAATGTTTTATCTCCTTTCATTTTCTTACTCTCACACGGGATGATGTTTTCGAAGTCTATCTACCCCCGCGGTCTGATTGACTCGGTGTGGACGAATCATTATAAGTATTGTGTTGCTGGTGAATAGCCTATTTGTCGCGTTTGTGCTTCATCCGCTAATCTCTTCTTGACTTCTATCGTCGTAACCTCGTTGTGCTTTTCATGGCTTCGTCTTATTTCTGAGATACTCCCATTTGTCCTATTCTTGTCCTCTCCTCTCCTTAAAAAAGAAGAAGAAGAAATTGAAGAAAAAGACAAGTTGCCCAGCCTAACTCCAAGGCGCTGTCGTTAATTAACACTTCGCTCAATCCAAAAGGTGTAATCAGCCTTGCAGAGCTTCGCGTCACAGTCGAGGCGCCTGGGGCTATCCTATGATGATCAGACCACAGCGTCCAACTTGCGGTTACTCTACGAAAACGCCATGTTTTCTATACATACATTGCCAACCTCGATCGTCTAATCGAAACTGTTCCGAATCTTTTTTGTTTTGCCACATTGTCCCACTGCACATCAATTAGTAATACTTATGTAGGCCACAGTGCCTTAAGACAGTGATTGTGACGGCTCAATGGAATAGAAAAAAAAATGAGAAAACGTCGAACTCTAATCCCTGATCTGCGTGATGATGTTCAAAATGGAAGAAAAACAAAACCCCAAGCGCACAGAGGTTTCAACATTTTGCTGTCACTATCGAAATATCGAGAAACATTATGCCACCATGCTTATAAATCCTGTTGGAGAAATTGAGCATGGTAAATCCGATCAGACTGTGATTTGTGACAATCTACAGGTCAATTTAACCTCATTGGTAACAAAATAAACTGAGAACATTTTGAATGAAGGATCATACAGCTCAACTTCTCCCTCTACAACTATGATAAACAGTGCTTTTTGGATACTCTCTGAGACATTGAACTGTAGGTGTGTATTCTGTCAGAATATCGTGAAATCCCTCAAATAATGTTTTCTCGTACGTCACAGTAAAATAGCGGAAAGTGATTCGCCTTGTGTCCATAGTGTTTCTTACAAGATTGTGAAGTTCAATGGCCGAAGAGTGTACGGACACATTATTGACATCACGCAGTCAGAATGTCGAAAATGAAAACCTGACCTCTTCTTGGAATGTGCGACAATGGCGACGGCTTCGTCCATTTGTATTTTAAATCAGCACCATGTATTTCAGCTTCACAAACAGTACTCGAAGTGAAGGAGGGAAATCTTTTGAACTTAGGCTAGCTATGCGGCAGCAGAAAAAACGAGATAATTATGTAGAGAGTAGCCATTCAAGTTTTGGAGAAAAAAAAAATTGCCTCTCATACAATGTCATAAGAGCATCACACACGGCAAGAAAGGACGTCGAATTAAGACGCTTCAACAAGGGGAAAGGGGTGGAGACTAAAAAAAGAAAGATCACAAAAGTGCTGGTCGAAGAGACATAAATCGATCCTGAGAAAAAAGGGGGAAAATATGAAATTTTGCCAAAGGCAAACCAAAACGAAAACAAAAAGTTCACTGGAAGCAGTGCAATCGAACGTCTTCATTATGCCGCCCATAAAGACGACAGAGGCAACAGCAGGTCTACAGCGAGGTGTTGGACAAGTCACCACTGAGCCCCTTTGATGCATCTCACACACGCTCGCTTTCCAACAGTGATGCATCCATTCCCAAACCGAACGAATCCATGGTTTTTGGATTTTTTTTTGTTTCTCTTTCTCTCTTTTTCTCACCCTTTGTACCCTGAAAGAACGCAGCAGAATTTGCATTTCTTCTCACATTTGCATGCTGCACACATAGTCTCTTTCATGCGTGTGGCGCGTGAGGTCATTTCATTTCATTTCATTATATTTCATTTCATTCATTTCATTTCATCTCATTTCATTTCATTTCATTTTATTTCATTTCATTTCATTTCATTTCATTTCATATTGAAACACGCATCTTCATCAAATTTTCAAGCTTTTTTTCTAATAGAGCCCCTTTACAAACTTCAAACAAATTGGTTTCACCTTAATTTTTGTTCTTCCTTGCTTTCAATACATGAGCAATTATTGTTGTATATTTTTAGCAACATCAGCGGCGAAAAGGTGGCGTAAAATGTTTTGTGATGACAATCTGTCTTCTCCGAAAAAGTAGCCCACATTATAAATGTAAATGGTTGATATCACAGCTTTTCATTACTCGTACAACAGAACGAGACTGAGGCTATCTCAGAATACAGGATCTTGCAACGAGACCCAATTCACCTGCCGTGGTTAATACTCACGTGTATTTTTTTCTTGCCCTGCTGTGTGTAGGCCTGCACGTTAGTTTTAATGTCGCCCAGGTATAGAGTCGCTGCAACTTACTTAAAAAGCTGTTAACAGTTGAAGGTGTCAGGTCTGTTATTTCGTCGAAACAAAGGGTGTTGACTATTGAAATGATTATTATAAAATACACTTTAATTAGAAAAAGTCTCGTTTGAAATGCACAAGATCATCTTTGTCAAAAGTTCAGTGTTTAATAACTGAGTAAACTAGGCAGTATACAACATACATCAAAGGGTTTTGTTGTTGTTTTCTGATACTGCATTATGAAATTGCTCTAATTGTAAGTAAAAAGTGTTGAACAGCTCTCCACTCTGTAAAATTGTACACCAAAAATCATCAATTTTAATTGCTCTCCCGAGAAAAATATTCTTCAGTCCTGTTGTAATAATTATAATAAGCGTAATACCTTCTTTACGTGTCCCCCTCAGCCGATAAGTTTTGTTCGTGCCTAAATGCTCAAAAAATGAAATTTAATGAACTTTTGTGCACGAAATAACTGGAGATTTGCTCAATAAATTGTTCACAATTGCCAATTCCTTTTATTCCATAAACCTTTACATTTATTTTTCTAATGTCTCCGATTTCCCCAAAATGTTCGCTGATCGTCACTGATTATATATATATATATATATATATATATATATATATATATATATATATATAAACAAAGCAACATGATATCGGGGTGGATAACACAATATAGCAAGCTAGATGAATTTACTGAAAGTATAGAGATACCGTTACCTTCAAACATTTTAGATAACTCCATGACAAATGTGAAAATAAAGTTATAGGGAACTGGAAATATGAACCAGCCGCTGTGCTTGGTATACCGATTGGGAGGAAATATACGCCATGATATTCATATGATTTGTTTGTATGCATATCATATATGTATTATCATAATGTATAACTGTGTGCGTGGGTGTGCAGTTGTACATAATGATTGTGGATCATGAATGTGTGCGCGAATACTTGGGAAAGTGCCTGTTGGATGTCATGGTGGTGGTGGCGGGGGGGGGGGGGGTTAGATATGGGCGGGAAAGGGGTACGGGAAAACGCCGGGGACAGACCACCCGCTGACCCTTCGTCCTGCTCACCCCGGACTCGCGGGGGAAGTGCTTTCCAACTCTAAGCCATGCGGAACGAAATCGATGGGGAATGCCAACCATTTAAATGTTGGTTCAAATCGATGCCCATTCTAAAGAGGGGCTAGGATAGGGCCATCACATCCCCATTAACACGGGGCGTGTTGAATGGCGGATGACGTGACGCCCGTGTCTTAACCCCTCTCACCCGTCTTTTGGCCTGGAGAAGACGCTTGAAAAAAAAGAACGTCAGCGGTCAAAGACCCTGGTCTTTAAATATTCGCAGAATCCCTGGGAGTGAAAAGCTTGGAGGCAGCTTTTGTCCTCTCTTTTAAGCAGCTTTTATTGTCACTATAGTTTTGTTTTATCAACTTCTTGACGCGTTTGCAGGCACGGTGTCACGCGTCAGCACTTTCACAAAGCACTGTATTGCGTCAGCTTAATTGCGGGCCTATTCATTTCATGCTGGAACTCATCTGACCGACGATAATCGACTCTGTCTAACAATACAAAAGATACACCTTCAGATACTGCAATAGAAAGTTAAAGCATAAGCGTCGAATGTAATAGTTATTCAGTGATTATGGTTACCAATAAGATCTCGAGTGGTTGCTCGAATAGCTACGACTGTTTTAGGAAATCAAATTATATGCGTTAATATGTAATTATATAATTATATTTGACCTGATTAAAAAAATAATACTAATTTGATGTGACCTATCGTTTTATCTAGGCAAATATCCATGAGGATGTATATATTTGGAATGGGTTTCTACGGATTTAAGGAATGCATGTCTACTCAGTGTATGAACATCTTTATTATATGCACGCCACAACAAAGTTGAGATGTTTGTGATTAAAACTGGTGAAAAACAAAGAAAATAATAATAGAATACATGATATTTTTAATCAAAACTTCTAGAACATTCCTTGATATGTCACAATTGAAGTTTTTCTGGAACGTTTGATTTTGCTCTATCTGATGATAGACTTACTTTGAAATGTTTAAAAATGGCGCTTAGCTTATTTTGCAATAAAACTTTTCATATATATATATATATATATATATATATATATATATATATCGAGAGCAACGTCCCGCCTCAGTCCAATTTCTTTCAACTATATGCATCCAACAATGCGGCACCGCGTACGTTCGGGACCCAGGGAACTATTTCTCACATTATATATATATATATATATATATATATATATATATATATATATATATATGTACATGCTGTTCCCTCAACCGAAGGAAGTAGGGCCTAGTACCCCTCTCAATAGTTATTGACATGCGCATTCCATCCCGTTCCATCTCTCACCGTACAGCTAATATCTCATGCAAAGCCCGATACACCCCCCCCCCCCCCTCCGCTTTACTCTGACGAAAACATGTTCGATTTGAAGTCAATAAAAGTTTCACGTTACCGAGCACCTGCCGACCACGTTACAGTGCATTCTCTGTGGTAAATAACCCATTTTTCCCTAAAAATATATTTTGAGCGTCGTTGGTGTTGTTTTACATTTAGCTTTTGAGAGTGTTTGGTTGTGTCTGTGTTTGTGTAGGATTTTTCTCTCTAATTGATTGCAAAATGGTGAAATGTTAACATAATTACGCCATGCAGATAACTGTATCTAAATCAATTGTTAGCAAATGCAGCAGAAAATTATTATCATTAATATCTTTACCTGTTCGGAAGTGGTTATACGCATAAAAGCAAGCGGCTTGACATGAACGGTATCATGATATATTAAATGATATCATACATAATTCTATATTAATTACATTATATTATTCATATAGAATATACATTATGTACATTCACACATATATCTATATCAATATCTATCTACATAAAAGTGTCTATCTGTGTATGTGTGTGTGCGTGTGTGTGTGTGTGTGTGTGTGTGTTGTGTGTGTGTGTGTGTGTGTGTATGTGTGTGTTCGTATGTGTGTTTGTTTATGTATTTGATTCTTAACCTTATTCAGGTCAATCTTATAACCAAATTTAATTCTTTTCCTCGAGTACACGAAATTTCAAACTTCGTCTGCACTCTATACGTTATTCACGAATGCTCTCCATAACCATCTCCAAAGTCATGAAAGCTACGGTAGATAGTGTCGGTATGTTCCTACCCTTCCCAATCTCACCGTTCCACTTGTCGAACCGGAACGCTAATTACATCTCCTCCTTGGGTTGGGAATATGCAGATTCTACGCTATGTTTTGAATACGCAAACGGGAGTTATTTTGGCAGCCACCCGGTAAGTGATTTGGAGCGCAGCTGGCGGGGGTTGGACCCAATAACAACACCGATAGGGTGGTGGCCTTTCGCCAAGGAAACACTCCCCCAGACTTGTGGCTCGAGATGTTCATGCGTACTCGTCCTTCTGCCCCGAGGGGTCTAGTACTTGAATTCCTCCGTATGACAGAAATATAATATAAAATATATGTGTGGAAAGGGAGGGAGTAAGAGGGACGATGGGGGTTGAAAACGAGAAAGAGAGAGGGAGGGAAAAGAGTAAACATATACGAGGAAAAGGAGAGAATATTCCGCAGGGAAGATGCGCGATGTACGAGGAGCCTTGACGACCCTGGCACAGTGCTACTGTTGACAGTTATTACATGTGCATTGCCGATGGGCGCAAGAGTAGGCAGGACGAAATGTGATAGAAACGCCATCAGCAGTAAAATACATGCGTGGGACTACGGGGGGCTATAAGCGTGCGGGGCAAACTGTACACGCAGTGGCGCGTTGTCCAAACACAGCCGAAATATCAGGTCTAGTACGAAAGCAATGTGATCAACGGAGCAAACGTGTGGAGGAAAACACCGTGGCATGGACGTTATTACTTCTTCTTTTTCTTCTTTTTCCCCTTCTTTTTTCCTCTACTTCGAGTTTGCAGCGCTACTTTCCTCGCGTTTTCCAATTAAAGTCCCACATAATTTGACGAAAATCAGGTTCCCTTGCTTTGCTATGTTCAAAATCAATATCTGTCTTTAATTCTGACGTGCGACAGAGTTGCCAGGGCATGCATGACGCTCGCGACCTCCAAATCAGATTGACATATCCTGTCTTCTTTCTTTGTTTGTTTGCGTTTTATTTTTACAGCAAATGAATTTAAAAAAAGTTTCCTATCTGCAATCTTACGGTATTTGTTTGTTTGTTTAAGGACGCGGTATTCGCATGTCTGTGTTTGTTTATTATTGCCTTCTTTTTCCTGGTGCCCAATTGAACATGTGCGAGTATGCGTGAAAACGACAGCAGACAGGAAATTCCTCGCGTGTTGGGAGACAATCTGGCTATTAACTTTTTGAACCAGGGATGATTGTAGGACAATTATAGGATCTTTAAAACCAGAATGTCTGTGCTTCAGAGAAGAGCGAGATTGCCACTTTGTTGTTGGTTTCTGTTGTTGCATTCTTTTTTGGGTGATTGCACAGCGAAAGGAAGAATGCTTATCTTCAAATCACTGATACACTTACATCAGATTGAATTTGTTAGTATCAGTATATTGACTTTCTGCCTATATTTCATTCTACCTTCGGGCAAGAGTTGAATTTGGTTGCATCTGATCCTTGCGACGATAAATAACCAGAATAAATTCTTTTACAAACTGTGCATTGGCCGCCCTGAACATCAATACACAGCTCCGCGCACTATTGTATAATGATGGTTTTACAAGCAGATTTAGTGTTACAATTGCATTATTTATGAAGCAAGTTGTAAAATGTCCACACCATGTTTTGATAATTGTTGGAGTTCGTTGTCTTATGCTGCACGGGAAAAGTTGTGAAATTATGATTATGCAGCCTAGTATAACACAAGTAATCGAGTCATGAAACAATGTGCAGTCACATTGTAAAACGTATCTTAGGTACCGTAACGTTCTGAATATATGAAAAATCAGTGGTGACGTATTTTGTAAATGAATCTTTAATAAATGAATAATATAATTATATATATTGATAGATGTTTTTGTAGTGTTGTTGTTGTTTGAAAAGACGCAATGATATTTAAACAAGCGTTAGAATGAAAGCCATCGCAATGAGATCTGCAGTCCCTAATAGAATCACTTGACAATCAATCACGTTTACGTGTCGTGATGGCAGCACGATCTTAAAATGAATATCCCGAGCGCCAAGAAAAAAAAAAATGCGCATTTTCTGCCTCAGTTCTCACGTCGACTTTGATAGAACTGATACTTCTTCATTTCTAATTTATTGGCGTCTGCAGTATCCACGAGATGTTGCCATTGTTAGCAGCAATCACGTCGACATGACATGAGCAGCGTGCAGCCCACACCCTTACACTTTGGTTTGTAAACCGAGTCCAGTCTTCATGTCGCCCTCGATGACCCTTATCTGGCTCGTTCACGAACAATCATGTCGGGAGAAAAAGATAAATACCACAGGCACTGCAAAATATGGGTCGAGGAGGAGGGAAAAATGTTTTTTAACATGTATACATGCGAACCCCCCCCCAAAAAAAAGAAACTAAATTATCTAAGAACACAGAGAAGAAGGAAGAGTAAATACTATTCATATAGGAAGACACGTACCCCGCACTAGTCAATGATAGTTTTAACGTGTTGTTGCTGCTTTTTTTTTTGGGGGGGGGGGGATCGAATATACATGATATTACCATGAGACCTTTGATGAGTTGAAGAAGAGTTTGAAGCACTCTGTCAATGGTGAAGTACCTGAATTCATGGCAAGGAAAAGGAAAAGGT
Source organism: Diadema antillarum (assembly GCF_040938485.1). Lineage (NCBI taxonomy): Eukaryota > Metazoa > Echinodermata > Echinoidea > Diadematoida > Diadematidae > Diadema > Diadema antillarum. The sequence goes on along the minus strand of NW_027271326.1, from coordinate 581,487 downwards.
CTTCTCCTTGAAAGATAGAAAAAAAAAGAATGAATTTTAAAAGAACAAAAAAGAAAAGAAAAGCAGTGTCGTGTTCTCCTCATTCACTGTTGAAGTTTCTTCTCTCCTCGGTTTCTTCTCCCCTTAACTTCTAAATTCCAATTCTCTGTTATTCTTTGTGACAGTTATAATTATGTGGAAATGGTTGGTGTACGCCTTCACACTCTGAGAAAATCATTTATTGGAATATATGTCTCTCAGACACACATGAACTCTCTCTCTCTCTCTGTCAAAAAAAAAAGAATGAAGTAATTTTTTTCCCAGTAGTTTTTGTTCTAATTTTGTTCTTTTTTTTCTTCCTTTTCGTTTATTACGTTGTAGATTGCATTGCAATTCCACACAGAGATTTCTGAAATTCCTTCAGATTGAATGCGGAATAATGTACATGATGACTAGGTATGTGTACTAATTTTTGTGAAGACAGAAACATTTTCGTTAGATGTAGGCATTTATATCACTATATTGAAGGCGTAATTTACCATTTGCAGATGAAACAAAAACCCAGCTTTAGTGCTTCAAAATATTTCTAAAATATGAGACAAGGTTAGAAACAACCAGTGTAAAAATTTGAATCAGTACGATTAACGTTTATTATTGTTAAATATACAAGATGTGAACAATGGTTATAATAAAACTGTTTCTAGACTAAACCGTCTACAGTTATGTTCTACTGAGAAAAATAGTGATATTCCCTTATATTTTAGGCTCTGTTGCAAAAATCTTATTTGATAGGATATTTTGTGATACAACTGACCTACGCATATAAATCTAAAGGGATATCTTGAACATTTGTTAAATCACTGCTCCCAGTGGTAAACAGGACCTTTAACTTTATTTTTTTTTTCACTGATACATAATATCATGATGATCAAGTGGGAGAAGATTCGGCATGAAGGTGTCATCTTTTATTGGACGGTGTAATGCCAAAGACATACACTCATGTCAATGTATACCGCGTGGGTGTTCGTCATGTTAACGGCTCCAGACGGAGAATGACAACCCCCCCCCCCCCCAAAAAAAAAAAAAAAAAAAAAAGGAAAAAGAAATGGCATGTAAGGGTCGAGAGGTGTCTGTGCTCCATGCACACAGAATCCTGTTTGCCGGACACCAGAGGCAAATAGTTGTACTTCTCACATTAATCATGCCAATGAAAAGGGTGCTGTTTGCTCAGCATAAGCCTTCTCACACTATTTTTCTCTCCTTTTTTTTCCGCCATCATTCCAAACCATCGTTCCACCGTCGTCGTTGCTCCATCCGTTTTGGGACCTGAACGATCCAACGTCGATTACCCCCTTCTTTATATCTCCCGTCGCCACAATCCCAGCAGCTTGTTTTGGTTTGCGCAAGCCGGTATGACCATTTCTCAAAGCAGAAGAAGAAGACGAAGGAACAAAAATAGAGCCTCTTGTGGCATTCCAAGCAGGCAGCAGTAATGCCTTATTAAGTGAAGGGCCCTCCCTTTTCATGTAATTCTTATCTGCAAGGATTTTCCAATGTTTAATGTTTCCGTCAAAATAATTCCTCAACATCTCTAGACGAACAAAAAGGGGTTCAGTAATCCCTTTCAAGAGCTGGCTGCCAGAATGTTTACTCAGCAGGGCTTCTCCTTCTCCTTCTTCTTCTTCTTCTTCTTCTTCTTCTTCTTCTTCTGTATGTTTTATTTTTTCCTTTCTTATAATATTTTTTTCATGGCTCAAAGAGTTTACTGACTGGACAGAAAAAAAAAAATCGTGTCATGAGCTCTCTATGCGGTCTGGCATTGGACGGAGATAAGACGTGTCCCGAAAATGGGAACTCTTTGGCACAAACAACATTAGCCTTACACTATTTTAGGGTATACGGGTATTTTGCCGTTGTTGTTGTTGTTGTTGCTCTTGTTGTTGTTGTTGTTGCCGTTGTTATTGTTATCATTATTCTTATCAATATCATTATAATTGTCAATACTACTACTACTACCGTAATTATATTTATATCTATATCATTATTATTATTATTATTATTATTATTATTATTATTATTATTATTATTATTATTAATATTATTATCATCATCATCATCATTAGTATTATTATTATCATTATTATTATTATTATTATTATATTACCATTATATATATGTTGTTATTACTATTGTTGCTACTGTTTACTTTTACTCTTCACTTCAAACATCGGAAGATCGGAAAACTTGAAGCGTTTTGACGCGATTGATTCGCGAAAATGTAAAATCCTTTTTTCAAAACATGTGTTTTGTTTCACGCTTTCACATTTGTAAAATGGGCCCCTCTCTCCACTTTCGAATCTCGATATGGACCAGCTAACGCCAGAAAGTCATTCAGTTGGTAGTGATAATCAGCTGCTTCATTTAACGCTTACTGAAGAAGAAAGAAATTCTAAAGAATCCATCAAGGTAACATAATGTTGAAGATGATCATCTTAAAGGTAGGGGATACCTTTTACAGACCTCCCAAAATGCAGCAAAACATTAAATATGAACCTCAGGGGACTTGTTTAGGCCACTGCTGAGAAATTTGGAAGTCGACAGTTATCTACAATTTGAATAATGCACAAAACTCAACTACTCAGTAGTTCTGTGTGTCAGCCACACTTAAGCCTTTTTGTTGCAGTCTTCTGTATTTTTTATCTATAAACACAAATCTAAAAGTATAAGAGCTGATGTAATAACATATAAATTGTGTGGCAAGAATGTATATAGAAATGTTTGTAAGTTTTGATGAACTTTCTGCACAAAATATACATGATGGACACACATGCAGTGCATGGGTCTGCAAAGGTAGCCTAGTAATGTACTGGAATTTACGGTGAGCCCTGAAAAAAATTCAATTCAAAATTTAACGGTCAATAAAAGTGTACTAAATGTTACCTGACACTTTCAATACTTTATGGGAGTTTCTAAAATGATACTCTCTTCAACATACCACTGTATTTATACAACTCTTCATTTAAGGCATGCAAATGGGATTCCCTACCTTTAACTGTGATTATTTCACCTTCTTCATCCGTAGCTTATCACAATAATGTAAATTCTGTCTTAAGTTAAAGGCGGGGATATCGAGGCTTAAACGGATTTTAAGAGAGGTGTTGTGTTTAACCTTCACTACTTAAGAAATGAAAAGAAGGAAAAGAAGAAGAAGAACAACAACAACAACAAACGCACCGACCGGAATAGAGCTGAAAAAACACAACAACAACAACATAACAACCCACAAACAAACAAAAACAAATAGCTCCCTGATCTGGCATAACGTCCATGATACCGACTGTAAGGAGTACCTAATGCACATGTTTTGTTTTGTTCCCTTTTTAGTTATTGTTGCTTGTATTTCTCTTCTTCGTTGACATAATCTCTGCTATGAGTGATTTTGCTCCTGCAAGCATCCTGTCTTCTAGAGAAAAAAAAAGAGTGAATGGCAACGCAGGAATTTATTTCTTACGACAAACAGATGATGAACTAAAAGAAGGAATGCCGATCTTGCCGTAATTGTTGTTCCCCTTTTTGAAATTTCTCTTCCCTGTTGCTGCCTCTTTCTGTCTTATGTCTCTTTCTCTCACAAAATAATATATCTCTCCCTCTCCCTTTCTTTCTCTCTCCCTATCTCTCTCTCTTATCTCCCTATCTCTTTCTCTCTCTTATCTCCCTATCTCTTTCTCTCTATATATATATTTCTCTCCCTATCTATATATCTTTCTCTCTTTTTGTCGCCCAGACACATATAAAAATACATTCAGACAAAAGCGCACACACTCTGTCTATCTCTAGGCCTTCTTCGCCTTTTAAATCTCCCCTCCCCCGATGTTTATTTAGATATCTCACCCTTGTCTCTCCCTTTCTCTCACTCTCATATACCATACATAATTTTGTTGTTCTCAAATTTCCTTTTGGCTTAGTTGTTTTCGTACCCTCTACAATCCTATCCACCCTCACTCACATCTCTGCATTTCTCTCCCTCTCTCTCTCTCCAGCTCTCTCTTTCTCGTGAAATTCGACCTTTCTGTCCCTCCTCTATCTCTATTTCTCATAAAGCCATTTCCTAATGACGTTTCCGGTACATTGACTTGTTCAGTGCTTGGCGTGAATTTGGTATTACCGTCGGTGTCCAAAAAGCCCCTCTCCCTCTTCTTCTGCCGCTAATCACACCATCATAACCCCACTGATGGACCCCTAGGAAAATCATCTCGCAATGCCGTTGCATGAGGGCATAGTCATGAATGCGAAACGTATACGACCAAATTAAAGAGTGCATGAGGGATATAAACTTGTGCAAAAGAGTCATTTCGTCAGTCTTCGTGTATATGAAAAGAAAAAAAAAGAACAAAAACAGCAGGGAAAATGTCACGCAATACTTTTGATGGTCGACTCGTGCAACGCACGTTTATGGTAGTCTTCATAAAGTTTGAAGGCATTATTTACCATTAGCAGATGAAACAAAAACCCAGCTTTAGTGTTTCAAAATAGTTCTTAAATGTGAGGTAGGGATAGAAACAACCAGTGTAAAAAGTTAATCTGTAAAATCAGTGTTAAGTATTGTTAAATATACAAAATTTATGTGAACAACAGTTATAATAGGCAAATTTCCAGACTAAACCGTCTACAGTTATGGCTTAGTAAGAAAAAACAGTCACGTCTCCTTATACTTAAGGCTTTATTGCGAAATGTTTAGGGGGTAGGATGTTTTGTGATATGACTGACCTAAACATATGCATCACATGTGATAACTCGAACATTTCTTTTTTAAATCGCTGCTCCCAAAGGTAAACAGTACCTTTGATATGCGTAATCATTTATGAAGCTGCTGAGCTTCAATGATGTGCGAATTATCAGAAGAAAACACGACTGGAAAGACATGATAAGATATTTGGGTTCCATCAAAGCCGGTGAACATCCAATACAGCTAAAAACCCAGCACTATTATATGCATGTCATGTCCTTGTGTTCATGCATGCACTCATACTATGCGCCGTCTGATACGTTCATATCTAACATAGCTAGCTGGCCAACACACTCCGTCCTTCATCCCGTTGTGTGTGTGTGTGTGTGCGACCTCCCGTTGATGGCCAATCGAGTGTTTAAACCTCTCTTGAGCAGGTGGCTACATGTGTTTACAGAATGCGCTGCCTGTGATAACGTGATGACCTTCGCAATAAGGCCCACAAACAACCCCATTCAAAACCTATCACTCACATGCTCGCACGCATGCATTACACACATCACATACATCACCCACACACTCCTTAGGATCGACGCATGACCACGTCTTTTCGCAACAAATTAAAGAACAATTTTGTTGTCGTATACCTTCAATCTATCGTGCCTTAAATATCGCATGCCTTTAATGTCTTGGTCATCCCAACGCATTTCACTTAAGCGCTGAGTTGTTATTTGTCCCGTTCAGGGGGAATAATGCATATGAATGGAAGGAGGCCGAGTATGATCATTTCGTCATGCAGTCATGTACTAGTACATGATCAATCTTCTGATTATTTTATCCCCTTCTTCTCTCTCCGTCTCTGAATAATTCTCTCGTCCCACTTCAATCGAACTCTCGAGGAATTATTCCCTTTCTGCATATTGTTTTTCTTTGTTTCTGTTCAAGTCATGTAGGCCTATTTTATCTTTCAGAGTAGATATCATTTCTTATTCAATCAGAAGGTTTTTATTTTCACTGAACAGTATATACAAGGATTTGATGATATTACTCTAAAAACAAAAGTCCCGTATTATTCAATCTGAGATTGCACTCAAGATGACACAAATGGTTGTGATATTTCTTTTTTTTTTTGGTCAGTTTCATTACATATTTATCTACTTAATTTTCATTCAGCTCATAACTTTATGTTTGAAAACCATGGAAGTGCGTGGTGGTGCGTTATTTGACGTTACTTGGACAGATGCTCATGAGAACAGCATACGTAGTTCATTTGTAGTCCCTGATGTTGAATTATAGGTCAGTGTACGAGTGCGTTGGACTTGTGAATGAGTAGCCTTGAGCTTAAATCTACCATTGGCCGGTAAGTCAGGCAGATATATCAAGCAATCATGCAATAAATACCACATGTATCTCGTGACAGCTCGTTAGCTCGCAATGTCTGTAAAACACACACCCACGCATACACAAACACAGAAACACAGATCACATATAAGACAGGTTGTTCATGAACATTAATCTTCACTTGCGACCAGCGCAGATTGACGAGCGCAAACGGCGCTTGTCATATTTTTTAATTGTCATTAAATCAGATTACTACTAGGCTGACTAGAGATGAGCAAGTTAATTAATAAATGTCACGCATCAGGTACAAAGTACACTGATTTACTATGCGGATTAGGGGCCACCGGGAGGGGGTTAAGGGACAGGGGGTGGGAACGAAAGCGGGAATAAGGGTGGGCAAATTTCTCTCTTTCCGAATTCTAAGGAATGCGATGCACAACGCTAATATTATCTTAAAGCATCCCCTTTCCTCCACCTTCTGTATTATGGGCGGAGAGTTTGGGTGACGCTCCGGTCAAGCAGATCTAATGTTCAGCTTTCCACATTCCATCCGATCTGAGGGGAAACGCCGAACAATGAGTGTAGGCGTAATGTTATTCCGTAAGGTTATGTTATATTGCTACCGATCTTATGATTCTCTTCTTCTTCCAATGGAAATATGGTATTTCAGGAATCCTTTGAAGGTGCCGTCAGTAAAATAGAAAAACAAAAATGGGGGGGGGGGGGGGGGGGAAAAAGAAATCAAAGATATGAACACTGTTAGGTCACCCACAAGTAGGTACACTGTAATTTACTGTACAAAATGTTTCAGACAGTACCTACCAATCAATCGACAAGGTTTCTGCTCTCCTTTTGCGTTCCTTTCATTTTTCAAAATTGAACATGATGCGAATGTAGGCAAAACACTCCAAAGAATGGATCCAAAATGAATGGCATGATCACGAATATGACCAATTACTGTTAGGTTACATCTGGTCACTTACAAACTTACGAATTTAGTACTTTTTTTTCCTCAATGGTTTTCATTTCTTTTTTCTTGTTCTTTTTTTGGGTCAATTGCTGTGCTGGGAAAAAACACTCTACTGTTTGTAGAAAGAAATGTCACGTCTTATTCTCTCAGCACGCAAAATGATAACGTTCTTCCAGACAGTCACGTGAGATATCTCTTAACTAATATGTAGAATGTAATATATTACGTGATCATCAATTCAATTCAATTCAAACTTTATTTTTACTTTTCACTTATTACTTTTTTTAACATAAAATGAGATGTGTGCTATTTCAAAGGGAAAACGCAACAGCCTCTGCACATTGCTTTCTTCTGATGGGATAAGACGGCTTTAACTTGCTTAGTCCTTGGAAATCAAGTGCTTGTATTAAAGATAAAAGCTGGCTCTGAGTGGAATTTATCGTTCGTGTCTGTGTTACGAGGGCGTTGCGCTCTGCGAGTTAACTCGTCACCATTCACAGCAGTTTAATCCGCACTTCCCATAGGTTGATAACCTCCCCTTCACTTTCACCGATTACTGCCAAAGCAGGTGCAGTCTTATTGTGTGATTGAATGTGTGTGTGTGTGTGTGTGTGTGTGTGTGTGTGTGTGTGTGTCTGTGTGTGTGTGTGAGTGTGTGTGGGTTTGTATGTGCGTGCGTGTATGTGCATGTGTGCATAATATTATGTAAGTGTGCGTTCGTGTAAAAATGAAGCATTTTTCATTGCAAACCAGGCAAAGGATGCTCAGAAATGAAGATCAGTTCATAACATTTCCCTCAAGAAGTTATTACATAGTCCATAAAGCTGCACTCTACCGTGCGAATCTTGATACGTGGATGTTTAGTACTCAATCGTCAATAACAGAGAGTAAAGGAGAAAGTGGTTTAGGAAGAAGTCGTCTCGCATTATAATTCCTGCAGCGCACCCCGAGGTGACGTTGAGTTTGACATTTTGTCTTGCTGTAAAATGTTATGCGTAAACATCTTACGTCTTCTATAACGCCAAACAGGTTGTTGTGCAGTTATCGATATGATTCCGGTAAATCACGTCGGTACTATTCGCATCTCTGTTCTTGAATGCATCTTTTTTTTTAAAATAAAGAAGAACGGAAGCAAACCAACAAAAAGAGTAACTTAGGAACTAAGATTTAAAAATTCAATCTGTCAAAATGATTGTGAGTAGGAGTTGATATATTAGGAATTCCAGTAGGCCTGCATCGTAGATCGGTGTGAGATGAAGTATCATAATCTAAATGTCAAGAAAAGATTTATGAGTAATATTTTATATGTCCGACGATGCATCGGAATGAGTCAGACCTGAAGTACGGCACAAGTTGGGTATTATTGTGTGTTAAAATCAGTGTCGTGTTTGTTTGTAAACTTGATTCTTTTATAATCATCCTTACGAGATTAGCCTGCATGCAAATGACAGTGCTGATGTATTTGGTTAGAATAATGTTAAGGTACAAAATTAAATCAATTCATCTGGACTTACTGTTTTAATTCCGAGAACGGTTTCACGTCCGATCCTGGACGCTTCATCAGCTCGTCTGATTTGTGAAACCGTTCTCGGAATTAAAACAGTAAGTCCAGATGAATTGATTTAATTTTGTACCTTTATTGATCGTTACCTGGATGAATCAGAACTTACACCATTTGATTAGAATAATGTATCAACGATCGCATGGTAATCGGATTTTCTTTATCTGCTACTTTCTTGGTTCGTATCCAACTATTTCACCTGGTTGTATAATGTAAAGTGATATTTCATATCAGTGGTCGAGTATCAAATCATGAAACTACAAGTTCATGGTCGCAAAACTTGTGTAATTGTCTGCGTTGAAAACCAGAAACGCATATAGGATGAACCACAGAATCAAAGGAATCTACGTTGGTAATAACCAGGGCTCCTCGGCAAAAACTTTGAAAACCACAAATGTATCGGATGAACCACGGAATCGAGGCAATATTCGCTGGTAAAAACCAGAGCTTCTCGGGGGACAAAACTGTGCTGTAGTGTCACTTAGGAGCAAAGCAAGTCTTTTCTTCTCGACCTACTTTTACCGAGATATTTTTTGTCTACCCACAAATCCCCCCCCCCCCCCCCATCACTCCTCCTCCCTTAACCATACCCCAAGAGACCACGAATTCCCGGGTTTACCTCTGGAACATGTCATTATCTATATTCAACCACACGTTCAGCTGGCAGAGACCGGGTCCAGATTACTAAGTGACACACGTCCCTGAATTCACCTTACATCTCCTGCTTCTCTTTCTCTCCTTTTCTCTCCCTCTCTCCCACTGTTTCTCGCTGTCTCGCTCTTTCTTACTTCATTTGACATTCTTGCGTCATCACGCGTCATTTATAGGCCCATCACTACACGTTATTACATATTATTACTTATACACAGTATTCTTTTTTTCTTGTCGCTGGCAACCAATGTTTAAAATAAGATTCAGTTTGCAAAAGTAAATACAAATAGGAAGTCAATAGATTGACATCGGCCATCAATTAACGGACTGAAGAAGCAATTTTATAACCAATAATGAGTCCCCTTCCTCCTTTACTTTTTAGTAGATTTGAGCTCTGATATCGCCTAGCATTGAATCACTTAATAGACAAAAAGGGTATGCCTCATTCAAAGATATGCACCGGAGTGGAAGCGCATATCTTCGGCATAAATCATGCGTGGTCATTTAATTGGGAGATAAAGGCATTATCGTGGCCGCAGAGCCCGCTGGTTTTTGAGGGATGCGGTGGGGATCACCGCGCACCCTTCTCTCGTATATACGTACATTACCCCATCGGTAAAAGCGTCCACTCCGACCGACCCTCGGGTTCCCTCCGCCACGGTTCGGCGAGGCTGACCATGACTCAACCTCACTCCCAGCTTCCGCGCCTCATGAATATGGATGGCGGCGAAATACGAGAGTGCGTTGGAAGCGGAATGAGATGCGCGTGCAGAGCAGGACAACGTGCATAACCAGCAAAATGTGGCGCCGTTAAAATTTCATCGAGCCTGGACAAATTGTTGATTGCGACGGCCCCAGTGACGTCAAAAAAAAAAGCAAAACAAAACAAAAACAATGCAGACATACTTTAAAACAGTGCGTCTTAGCCACCATTTACAATCAATGTTTAATATCAAGAGTCTTCGTAAGACATCCCTCGAGAAACCCACGGGTAAACATACTGTGTGACTCCAGCAATCCCATATCAACCCATTGAATACGAGTCCCGAGTATACTTGGGCAGGTGTCTATGGGAAATGCGTTTTGTAGCAAAATCAGCCCGTCCGCAACGGGCATGACGGGTTAATAGATGAAAGAACCTGAATGGAGTCCATGATTCTCCCTTGTTAAAGGGGTGGTACAGTTTCGGTTGAGGTGGGACTTCAGGTTAACACTTCTTTTAATGATAATTTGATGATGAATATGAAAGAGCATATCATTCTTAAAGAAATCCAAAGTTTATTATTTGATGAAAACTGATTTCGAAATGGCTGAGATATCCAGAACAAAGCGATCCTAATAAAAGATGGAACCCATCTTTTATTAGGATTGCTTTGTTTTACTTTGTTTTTGTGGTGGTTTTTTTTTTTGATACCTCAGCCATTTCAAAACTAGCTTTGATCAATTAAACTTAAAATTCCTCTTAGTGTTATATGCTCTTTAACATTTTCATAGAGTGTCTTCCAAATGTCTCGCTAAAAGTTGAAAGCTGAATCCTCACCTAAACCAATACTATACCATCTCTTTAACTAATAGTATCTAACATAATCTAATTCAAATCAATATTCCCATGCTTTACAAGTCTCTACATCTATGTATAGGACTGAATTAGAGAATTGTATTTGAGCATTAAAGGATCAGTTTGGCCACATATTACTTAAAAATAAAATCAAGTATGTGAAGAGGTGGCTACTTTAATAAGATGCAACTATAATTATTGTTGGGGTTACCTTTCACTAGACATGCCAGGTTCATAAAACTATATCTTTAGACTCCTTTTTCGACCAAATGTAATCTTTGAAGCACCTGACATTTTCTTCAGATTGTTATTTTCGACTAAATTCCCAACTCGCCTCGCGTCGTTGATGGGAGGTATATAGGTAAGATAACTTATCGATTGCTTAATAAGACGATAAAAGAGAACTAAGTCCGCTTACCCCACGAACTGTCTAAGCCCCTCCTTTTCCCCCTCAAAATGCGTCCGTTTTGAAAGGGGTACTGTAGACAGGCTATTCATTCGAACACAATGTGATCGATCAAAACCATCACCCCCGTCTGTAATTTCTCTTTTAGAGAAATGCCGCTCGAACTCTTGGGGAAAGGCGAAAGGACAAAAGCGAAAAAAAAAAATCTTGTCCGGGGAGTCTTCGGGTGGGTACGAAGGCGTAACGAGTCTTCATGCTTAAACTGGTCAATCGATATTCATTCGGTGATGATACT